>NC_048574.1:76783110-76800610 GCF_013265735.2 Oncorhynchus mykiss
AGAAAATGAGGAAAAAGTCAAGGAGGGAGATGGAGAAAAGCAGACCCCAATGGTCTCTGTGACCCAGCAGGAAGCCCTCAACGTCCCTTTACCTACCTCACCTGCAGCAGACAGAGTCAAGGACATGACAATTTCAATAAGAACACCTGCTATGCAACGTTTCCACAACACCCTCTCTCTAGTCGAAGCAGAGGTCATAGAACTCAGAGAGAAGAAGCTTCAAGAGGAGGACACTGTCCAGAAACTCAAAGAAGAGATGAAACAGTTCAGGGAGGAGAGCAGAGCATCCATAGCTAAATTAGAAAGCAGAATGGACAAGCTGAGTCAGACAAATGATGACCTCAGAGACCATCTGAGCACAACTAGAAAGGAGCTCGAACAAAAAGAGAGGTACATTGACACCCTCAACCGGCAGAGAGTCATTGTGTCCTCTGCATCTAGAAAACATGTCCACCAGCTTGGTACAACACAAGCAGAACCTGAGACCAGCATGGCCTCCACTACACAGCCGGATGACACTGCACCAGCCTACCAGTCTGCTCCAGCCCAGGTCAACCTACCAGCCTCTCAGTCTGCTCCAGCCCAGGTCAACCTACCAGCCTCCCAGTCTGCTCCAGCCCAGGTCAGAATACCAGCCTCCCAGTCTGCTCCAGCCCAGGTTAACCTACCAGCCTCCCAGTCTGCTCCAGCCCAGGTCAACCTACCAGCCTCCCAGTCTGCTCCAGCCCAGGTCAGAATACCAGCCTCCCAGTCTGCTCCAGCCCAGGTTAACCTACCAGCCTCCCAGTCTGCTCCAGCCCAGGTCAGAATACCAGCCTCCCAGTCTGCTCCACCCAGACAATCACCCACAACTGCAATTCTAATTGATTCAAATGGGAAGTTCTTAGTCCAGGAAAGATTATTCCCTAGACACCAGGTGTATAAGTTCTGGTGTCCTACAACTGAGAGTGCAATGCAGCTACTCAGTCAGACCAGGATTGACACCCCTGACAACATCATCATCCACACTGGCACAAACGACCTTCATGCCAAAGGTGAAAATGTATCTGGGGCAGTGAGAAGAGTGGCAGAACGGGCACAGGCTATGTTCCCAACAACCAATATAGTTGTGTCCACCCTCCTACCAAGAAAAGACTTCCCAGAAAAGTTGATCGACAAAATAAATCAACAGATCACTGTGGACTGTGCCTCACTGCTCAACGTCAGAACGGCTCACCACCCCACTCTGACATGTCAACACTTATATGATAATATACATCTTGATCAGGACAGTATCAGAACCTTTGCCAAGGACCTAAAAGATGCAACACTTGGCAGGGACCCACACACCCATCACCCCAGCAACAAAGGTCCCACGCCCCACCTTCTGAAACAACAGTACCTCCACCATCCCGAGGAGAAAAGAGCCAGACATGGCTTATTACAGCACAGCTCTACTAGACCAGGCCCAACACAGCACAGCTCTACTAGACCAGGCCCAACACAGCACAGCTCTACTAGACCCGGCCCATCACAACACAGCTCTACTAGACCTGGCCCATCACAACAAAGCTCTACTAGACCTGGCCCATCACAACACAGCTCTACTAGACCTGGCCCATCACAACACAGCTCTACTAGACCTGGCCCATCACAACAAAGCTCTACTAGACCCGGCCCATCACAACACAGCTCTACTAGACCCGGCCCATCACAACACAGCTCTACTAGACCCGGCCCATCACAACGCAGCTCTACTAGACCCGGCCCATCACAACACAGCTCTACTAGACCTGTCCCATCACAACACAGCTCTACTAGACCCAGCCCATCACAACACAGCTCTGACCACTACTCCAGGGTCGGTCAGAACACTGCCCTTCAGGGAAGTAGACCACATGATGCAGTCCACACCATGTATCAATTAGATCGTCAGCCTACATATGCTGAGGTAACCTCTGGCAGAAGACCCCTAGAACAATCAGAGATAGGAGAGGTGCGCCAACTACTGCAACTAATATGCAGACTACTGAGCTAGACAGTCCCTTTAATTCACACACGGGCACGCACGCGCACACACACACACACAAACACACAGGGTTGCAGATTGCACATAACATAAGTACAATGCAATCTTATTCCATTCTTATTCATTTGTTTACAAATATTCCTAAATGTATTGACACCGGTATTATAATAATTATTATATGTAATGGTGTGTGTGTGTGTGCGCGTGTGTGTGTATGTATGTGTGTATATGTGTATGTGCATGTATGTGTGTATATATATATATATATATATATATATATATATATATATATATGTATGTGTATGTGTATATATATGTATATATATGTATGTATGTATGTGTGTGTGTGTGTATGTATGTGTGTGTGTGTGTGTGTGTGTATGTATGTATGTATGTATGTATGTGTGTATATGTATGTGTATGTATATATGTATGTGTATGTATATATATATATGTATATGTATATGTATGTGTATGTATATATGTATGTATATGTGTATATATGTATGTATATATATGTATATGTGTATATGTGTATGTATATGTATGTATATATACATATTTTATTTTTTTTGTTTTTTTCGATGTACTTTACTCAAACCAGTGAATATCACTTATTATAAATGAGATCATTAACTATCAGCTCTTGGAATATCCAGGGCCTATACTCTTCACATTTTGGTTATAAAACAACTAATCCAGAATTGATTAAAAACATCAAGGGACAGGACATCATAATCCTACTGGAAACATGGTGTCGTGGAGACATAGATACTCAGTGTCCCTCAGGCTATAGAGAAAGTTTACTACCATCAATCAAACATAAAAATGTTAAACGGGGCCGAGACTCAGGTGGAATCATCATTTGGCATAAGCAGGACTTAGCACTGAATGAAATGAAAAAAGGTACCACTCACATTTGGCTAAAACTTAACAAAGGTACAATCTATTGTGACAATGATGTATACATATGTGCAGCTTATGCTCCTCCTTCAGATTCATCATATTATGATGATCAGTTTTTTGACAATCTCCAGACAGAAATCATTACATTTCAGGCGCAGGGTAAAGTGCTTCTTTGTGGAGATTTCAATGCAAGAACAGGTTCTGAGCCTGACTACACTGATGCGGGAGGTAACCACCACATATTTGGACACCCCTCCTTGTACAGTAGCCCTATTATAAATAATAGAAACAGTCCTGACCAAATACTGAACAAAAATGGAAAAGAGTTAGTACATCTCTGTCGAGCCTTAGGCCTGTACATGCTTAATGGTAGAATCAGAGGGGACTCTTTAGGTCAGTTTACTTACTGCTCAGCTCTTGGGACAAGTGTAGTCGATTATGCCATCACTGACATTGACCCCTCCTCCATTAGTGCATTCACTGTCAGACCACAGACACCATTGTCAGATCACAGTCAGATCAACGTGTTTCTGAAGAAATTAACCGGCAATATTCATTCAAAAAAACAGCCCAATAAACTTTACAACATAAACCAATCGTTCAGATGGGCTCCAAACAGTGCAGAGGCATTCATTGAAACATTGAACTCAAATGAAATGATGAACTCTATACAGTTTTTCAATAACTCACAGTACCAAAACAATAAAGATGGTGTCAATTCAGCTACCCAAAACATCAACTGCATATTCCAAAAAGCAGCATCGAAAGCAAATTTGAGAAAACCAAAGCAATGCAACATCAGAAGCAAAAATCAAAATGTTTCTGACAAATGGTTTGATAATGAATGTAAAACAATTAGAAAACACCTAAGACAAATGTCAAACAAAAAACATAAGCAGCAAAACAACCCAGAGCTACGATATGAATACTTTGAAACTCTGAAACAGTATAAACAAACACTGAAATGCAAGAAATTGAATTATACCAACAAGACACTTGATGAAATTGAAAACGCAATTGACCAAAATCAGTTCTGGGACATGTGGAACAATTTAAGCACAACAAAGCCACAAGAATTAGCCATACAAGATGTAGGAATTTGGAAAACTTACTTTGATAATCTATACAAAAACATCCCACAAAAAGACTTAAACCAGAACCAATTAGAAATTAAAGAAAAATTGAACATCCTGGAATCAGTCATTAAAAACAACCAAAATCCATTAGATTACCCAATACCCCAACAAGAACTAAATGAAAAGCTAAAATCTATTAAATCAAAAAAGGCTTGTGGTGTAGACAACATCAGAAATGAAATGCTGAAAAACAGCACACCTGAGTTGCAAAATGCTGTGCTTAAATTGTTCAACATGGTTTTAACTTCTGGCTGCTTCCCTGATGTCTGGAACCAGGGGCTCATCTCCCCTATCCACAAAAGTGGAGACAAATCAGACCCCAATAATTACAGGGGAATTTGCGTCAACAGTAACTTGGGAAAGATTTTCTGTAGCATTTTGAATTCAAGAATTCAAACCTTTCTTCAAGAAAAAAATGTAATAAGTAAATGTCAAATTGGCTTTCTCCCTAACCATCGCACTACTGACCATATATACACCTTACACACACTAATTAATAAACACGTCCACCAAAAAAAAGAGGGCAAAATCTTTGCTTGCTTTATTGACTTTAAAAAAGCATTTGATTCGATTTGGCACGAAGGGCTATTCTACAAAATTCTACAAAGTGGGCTTGGTGGTAAGGTGTATGACTTAATAAAATGTATGTACACAGAAAATAAGTGTGCAATAAAAATCAAAAACCAAAGAACAGAATTTTTTTCACAATGTCGAGGTGTGAGACAAGGCTGCAATTTGAGTCCAAATCTTTTCAACATTTATATCAATGAATTAGCAGACATGTTGGACCAATCTCCAGCCCCAGGACTCACACTATTTGACACAGAGGTGAAATACCTGCTATATGCTGATGACTTGGTACTTCTATCACCAACCAAAGAAGGTCTTCAACAAAACATTAATATTCTGGAGCAATATTGCCATAATTGGGCCTTGGCAGTAAATTTCCAAAAAACTAAAATCATGATTTTCCAAAAAAAACCCAGATGTCAGAAACAAAAATGTAAATTCACCCTGAACAACACCTTAATTGAACACACAAAAAATTACACCTACCTTGGTCTGACCATATCTGCATCGGGAAACTTTAATATGGCAGTGAAGGCACTCAAAGAAAAAGCCCGCAGAGCAATGTATGCAATAAAAATGAAATTATTCAAAATCAACATCCCAATTAGAATTTGGACTAAAATATTTGACAGTGTAATCCTACCAATAGCACTTTATGGAAGTGAGGTTTGGGGGCCACTCAATAAACTGGATTTTAAAATGTGGGACAAACATCCAATTGAAACCCTACATGCAGAATTCTGTCGGAAAATTCTACAAGTCCAGAGAAATACACCAACTAATGCATGTAGGGCAGAATTGGGCCGTTTTCCAGTAATAATGAAAATACAGAAAAGATCATTAAAATTTTGGCTACATCTAAATTCAAGTCCAAATTCGAGTCTGCAATTTAAAGCACTTCAAGCCCAAGAGCTGAGCCCAGAAACGAGCCCTCTCAGTCAGCTGGTGTTGGACCTCACCAATCAAGCTGACACCAGCACTGCTTCAAAAGAAAGAATTCCAATAAACAAAATCATGAACCAATCAAAGGAATCATACTTACAATACTGGAAAAACGAAACAAAATCCCAAAGCCGACTAAATTGCTATCTGACCCTAAACAGAGAATATGAATTGGCTGATTATCTCTACTCTGTCAGAGATACGAAGCAGAGACAGATCCTTACCAAGTACAGGCTGAGTGACCACCGATTGGCAATAGAAACCGGCAGACATAAAAAGACATGGCTACCCAAAGAAGAGCGTGTATGTGGTCACTGCATGACAGGGGAGGTAGAGACAGAGATGCACTTTCTCCTTTACTGTGATAAATATTCCTCACAAAGAGATTCATTATTCACAGAAATGACTACATATATTCCACATTTTTACAAATTGAACCCAGAGGAAAAACTAAGAATACTCATGGGCGAAGGAGCAATGGCTCCTCTTGCAGCCAAATATGTATTTTCCTGCCATAGCCTGAGGGACACTGAATAATAACATCTGCATAGTAAACAGTAACTTACTTATTATTACTATTATTGTTATTACTATAATTATTAATGTTTACTGTAGACTGTTACCATTTTATTGTATTTATTTTTGTATTATTATTTACTACCATTTTATATTATTATTTGCTATCATTTACAATTTTGTTACAATGTATATTGTATACATTGTTGCTTTGGCAATATTGACACAATGTTTTTCATGCCAATAAAGCAGCTTGAATTTGAATTTGAGAGGGAGAGAAAGAGCGAGAGAGAGAGAGAGAGACACAGAGAGACACAGAGAGACACAGAGAGACACAGAGAGACACAGAGAGAGAGAGGACACCATCTCCAGTAGCTGCTTCTAAAGTTGTGCATGTGGTAACACCGCTGGAAAAGGCAACAAGATGACTGAACACGAGAAGAGGAGGGAAAAAAGAGAAACCTGGTGGTGGAAAATGTGTTGAAAGGAAGACAGAGTGGTGGAGAAGAGAACTAATTGTCTTATTGGGTGGAAAAGCAGTAGTCTTGTTCATTTTAAATAATGTCCCTGTTTCTTCAAAGAGAAGACCTGCAGGCTTTTAATCTCAACACCTTTTATTGTGGCAGAAAGGAACGAAGACGTGTTCTCTCTTTCTCTTTTTTCTCTATTTTCTCTCTTTCATGAGAAGAAGGGGACTTTTTTTCCCTCATTTAATAGGAAATATTCTAGAATATTAAAGTGTGGTCTGTTAATAATATAAAGAAGTTTCGACTCATCTGTGGCAATAATTGAGTCCCTTGAGTGTGAGTGGCTGCTGTAGAGCCAAGTGTGTGTGTGTGTGTGTGTGTGTGTGTGTGTGTTTAGGTATCTTTAATGATCTTTAATGAGCTTCTCATCGACTTCCTTGTTGAGAATCTGCCAATCAGACCTCAGGAGCCAGACAGTTCTAGACAGTTCCAGACCATGTTTCAGATGAAGTCAATGTATTCACTGCTAATTCCATGTACCGTTAACCACTCTCCCAGTCTTAAGACTCGGTGTGGAAAAATGATCAATCTAAAAGTACGTTTCTTGTTCATCTGGTTGTAATTTTCCATGCTAATTGCTACGTGGTTATAAATATAGTCCCTTACCATTCCATTGGGTTGTAACTTTCCATGCTAATTGCTACGTGGTTATAGATATAGTAGCTTATCATTCCATTGGGATCTAATGTCTACTGGGTGAAACGTTTGATGTTAATCGCTGTGTGTTTATCCAATAGTTTATAATGACATTGTTAGCGTTAGCTAGCTTTACGTAGTTTAAGCTTAATGACATTGTTAGCGTTAGCTAGCGTTACGTAGTTTGAGCTTAATGACATTGTTAGCGTTAGCTAGCTTTAGGTAGTTTAAGCTTAATGACATTGTTAGCGTTAGCTAGCTTTACGTAGTTTAAGCTTAAACGCAGATGGTTAAAAGCCTCTTGTATCTTCCCTATGTGGAACTCTATAATAGACTTAGCTCCTGTATTTGCCTGGTTTGACTGATCAAACAAATGAAGATGTGTTTTCTGACAGTTTGTTGCCATGGTTTCCTAGTATGTCTTGGTATACGATGGCAAAGAAAACAACTTACAACTTTTAAGATTCTGTCTGTCTGTCTGTCTGTCTGTCTGTCTGTCTGTCTGTCTGTCTGTCTGTCTGTCTGTGTGTGTGTGTGTGTGTGTTTGTGAGAGAGAGAGACAGCATACCACCGTGGTATTGTTTTGAATGTGACTGTAGTACAAGACAGAGAAGAAGACCTTGACTCAAGGGCGACACCGTTTAACATGCACAACCCTTTCCCACAGCGTTAACAAGAAAGAGAGAAAGTAAGAAGGTGAAAGAGAAAGAAAGAAAAGAAAGAGAGAAAGAAAGACAGTGGACAAACAGAGAACGGACAAACAGAGAACGGAAACAGGAAAGAATAACCGTGTTTACTACCACTGGTTTTGAACCAGAGTCTCCACACTGTGACACTGTTAGCCCTCTGAGCCAAAGCCTAGTCATATATAATGTGTGAGATGTGGTTTATAATGTAATAATCTGCATTCTACAGACTGTGTGATGGTGTTGGGGGTAGCTTGTCTGCATTCTACAGACTGTGTGATGGTGTTGAAGGTAGCTTGTCTGCATTCTACAGAATGTGTGATGGTGTTGAAGGTAGCTTGTCTGCATTTTACAGACTGTGTGATGGTGTTGAAGGTAGCTTGTCTGCATTCTACAGACTGTGTGATGGTGTTGAAGTTAGCTTGTCTGCATTCTACAGACTGTGTGATGGTGTTGGGGGTAGCTTGTCTGCATTCTACAGACTGTGTGATGGTGTTGAAGGTAGCTTGTCTGCATTCTACAGACTGTGTGATGGTGTTGGAGGTAGCTTGTCTGCATTTTACAGACTGTGTGATGGTGTTGGGGGTAGCTTGTCTGCATTTTACAGACTGTGTGATGGTGTTGAAGGTAGCTTGTCTGCATTCTACAGACTGTGTGATGGTGTTGAAGTCAGCCTGTCTGCATTCTACAAAATGTGTGTACTTATCAGTTTCCCTGGTCAGACTGATCCTACTGGGACAAGGCCTGTTTAATGTTAAGTGCCAATTACCTCAATTCCAAGGTTAGCGGGCCAAACACACAAACACACACCACAGCACACACACACACACACACACACACACACACACACACACACACACACACACACACACACACACACACACACACACACACACACACACACATGACACCACAGCATGGCATGGCACACTCTGCACACCAAGCACTTTCTCTCTCTCCCACCCTCTCTCTGTCTCTCTCTCACCCTCTCCCTGTTTCACTCTCCCACCCTCTCTCTGTCTCTCTCTCGCCCTCTCTCTGTCTCTCTCTCACCATCTCTCTGTCTCTCTCTCCCACCTTCTCTCTGTCTCTCTCACCCTCTCTCTGTTTCTCTCCCACCCTCTTTCTGGCTCTCTCTCCCACCTTCTCTCTGTCTCTCTCTCACCCTCTCTCTGTCTCTCTCTCCAACCCTCTCTCCATCTCTCTCTGCCACCCTCTCTCTGTCTCTTTCTCACCCTCTCTCTGTCTCTCTCTCAACCTCTCTCTGTCTCTCTCTCCCACCTTCTCTCTGTCTCTCTCTCCCACCCTCTCTCTGTCTCTCTCTCCCACCCTCTCTCTGTATCTCTCTCCCTCCCTCTCTCTGTCTCTCTCCCACCCTCTCTCTGTCTCTCTCTCCCACCTTCTCTCTGGCTCTCTCTCTCACCCTCTCTCTGTCTCTCTCTCCCACCCTCTCTCTGTCTCTCTCCCACTCTCTCTCTGTCTCTCTCTCCCACCTTCTCTCTGTCTCTCTCTCACCCTCTCTCTGTCTCTCTCTCCCACCCTCTCTCTGTCTCTCTCACCCTCTCTCTGTCTCTCTCTCCCACCCTCTCTCTGTCTCTCTCCCACCATCTCTCTGTCTCTCTCTCACCCTCTCTCTGTCTCACTCTCTCACCCTCTCTCTGTCTCTCTCCCACCCTCTCTCTGTCTCTCTCTCCCACCCTCTCTCTCTCTCTCACCCTCTCTCTGTCTCTCTCACCCTCTCACCCTCTCTCTCTCTCTATCACCCTATCTCTCTCTATCACCCTCTATCTCTCTCTCTCTCTCACCCTCTCTCTGGCTCTCTCACCCTCTCTTTGTCTCTCTCTCTCAGCCTCTCTCTGTCTCTCTCTCACCCTCACTCTGTCTCTCTCTCTCAGCCTCTCTCTGTCTCTCTCTCTCACCCTCACTCTGTCTCTCTCTCTCACCCTCTCTTTCTCTCGCTCACCCTCTCCATGTCTTTTTCTTCCTCTATTTCTGGAGGAGATGTTTTTTTGACGGTTCCTCCCTCTGGGAGTCTCTGTCTCACCGTTACCGCTCTCTGTCTATCTCTGTCTCTATGTTCCAGTCTCTGTCTACCTCTGTCTCTATGTTTCAGTCTCTATGATTCAGTCTTTGTCTATCTCTGTCTCTATGTTTCAGTCTCTCTCTATCTCTATCTCTATGTTTCAGTCTCTGTCTATCTCTGTCTCTATGTTTCAGTCTCTCTCTATCTCTGTCTCTATGTTTCAGTCTCTCTCTATCTCTGTCTCTATGTTTCAGTCTCTGTCTATCTTTGTCTCTATGTTTCAGTCTCTCTCTATCTCTGTCTCTATGTTTCAGTCTCTCTCTATCTCTGTCTCTATGTTTCAGTCTCTCTCTATCTCTGTCTCTATGTTACAGTCTCTGTCTATCTTTGGCTCTATGTTTCAGTCTCTCTCTATCTCTGTCTCTATGTTTCAGTCTCTCTCTATCTCTGTCTCTATGTTTCAGTCTCTCTCTATCTCTGTCTCTATGTTTTAGTCTCTTTCTATCTCTGTCTCTATGTTTCAGTCTCTCTCTATCTCTGTATCTATGTTTCAGTCTCTCTCTATCTCTGTCTCTATGTTTCAGTCTCTCTCTATCTCTGTCTCTATGTTTCTGTCTCTCTCTATCTCTGTCTCTATGTTTCAGTCTCTGTCTATCTCTGTCTCTATGTTTCAGTCTCTGTCTTTCTCTGTCTCTATGTTTCAGTCTCTCTCTATCTCTGTCTCTATGTTTTAGTCTCTCTCTATCTCTGTCTCTATGTTTCAGTCTCTCTCTATCTCTGTCTCTATGTTACAGTCTCTATCTCTGTCTCTATGATTCAGTCTCTCTCTATCTCTGTCTCTATGATTCAGTCTCTCTCTATCTCTGTCTCTATGATTCAGTCTCTCTCTATCTCTGTCTCTATGTTTTAGTCTCTCTCTATCTCTGTCTCTATGTTTCAGTCTCTGTCTATCTTTGGCTCTATGTTTCAGTCTCTCTCTATCTCTGTCTCTATGTTTCAGTCTCTCTCTATATCTGTCTCTATGATTCAGTCTCTCTCTATCTCTGTCTCTATGATTCAGTCTCTCTCTATCTCTGTCTCTATGTTTTAGTCTCTTTCTATCTCTGTCTCTATGTTTCAGTTTCTATCTCTGTCTCTATGATTCAGTCTCTCTCTATCTCTGTCTCTATGTTTCAGTCTCTATCTCTGTCTCTATGATTCAGTCTCTCTCTATCTCTGTCTCTATGATTCAGTCTCTCTCTATCTCTGTCTCTATGTTTTAGTCTCTTTCTATCTCTGTCTCTATGTTTCAGTTTCTATCTCTGTCTCTATGATTCAGTCTCTCTCTATCTCTGTCTCTATGTTTCAGTCTCTATCTCTGTCTCTATGATTCAGTCTCTCTCTATCTCTGTCTCTATGATTCAGTCTCTCTCTATCTCTGTCTCTATGTTTTAGTCTCTTTCTATCTCTGTCTCTATGTTTCAGTTTCTATCTCTGTCTCTATGATTCAGTCTCTCTCTATCTCTGTCTCTATGTTTCAGTCTCTATCTCTGTCTCTATGATTCAGTCTCTCTCTATCTCTGTCTCTATGATTCAGTCTCTCTCTATCTCTGTCTCTATGTTTTAGTCTCTTTCTATCTCTGTCTCTATGTTTCAGTTTCTATCTCTGTCTCTATGATTCAGTCTCTCTCTATCTCTGTCTCTATGTTTCAGTCTCTATCTCTGTCTCTATGATTCAGTCTCTCTCTATCTCTGTCTCTATGATTCAGTCTCTCTCTATCTCTGTCTCTATGATTCAGTCTCTCTCTATCTCTGTCTCTATGTTTTAGTCTCTTTCTATCTCTGTCTCTATGTTTTAGTCTCTTTCTATCTCTGTCTCTATGTTTTAGTCTCTTTCTATATCCAACCTTGTCTGTCTATATCATACCTACCGTTCAATAGTTTAGGGTCACGTAGAAATGTCCTTGTTTTCCATGAAAACAGACATGAAATGAGTTTCAAAATAAATATAAAATATAACAACGTTGACAAGGATATATAAAATGTTTTTTTAATATAAGTAATAATTATGTCCTTCAAACGTTGCTTTCGTCAAAGAATCAGCCTTGCAGACCCTTTGCATTCCAGTTGTCAATGTGTTGAGGTATTCACCACGTGCTTCCAGAAGCACCTCCACAAGATGGATTTGCTTGACGGGCACTTCTTACTTACCATACGATCAAGTTGCTCCCATAACAGCTCAACAGGGTTGATATCCGGTGACTGTGCTGGACAGAATATAGACAGAATACCAGCTGACTGCTTCTTCCCTAAATAGTTATTGCATATAGTTATTGCATAGTTGCATAGTTTTGATACTCAACTAGTCTAAAGAAGGCCCGTTTAATTGCTTCCTTAATCAGAACAACAGTTTTCAGCTGTGCTAATGTAATTGCAAAAGGGTTTTCTAATGATCAATTAGCCTTTCAAATGATAACATTGGATTAGCTAACACAACGTGCCGTTGGAACACAGGAGTGATGGTTGCTGATAATGGGCCTCTGTAAACCTATGTAGAAATTCCATTTTTTAAAATCAGCCGTTTCCAGCTACAATTGTCATTTACAACATGACCAATGTCTACACTGTATTTCTGATCAATTTGATGTTATTTTCATGCACAAAAAATGTGCTCTTAAAAAAAAACAAGGACATTTCTGAGTGACCCCAAACTTGTGAACAGTAGTGTATGTTTCAGTCTCTGTCTGTATCCATCCTATGTTTCAGTCTCTTTCTTTGTCCAACCTGTGTTTCAGTCTCTGTCTGTATCCATCCTATGTTTCAGTCTCTGTCTGTATCCATCCTGTTTCAGTCTCTGTCTGTATCCATCCTATGTTTCAGTCTCTGTCTGTATCCATCCTATGTTTCAGTCTCTGTCTGTATCCATCCTATGTTTCAGTCTCTGTCTATATCCATCCTATGTTTCAGTCTCTGTCTGTATCCATCCTATGTTTCAGTCTCTGTCTGTATCCATCCTATGTTTCAGTCTCTGTCTGTATCCATCCTATGTTTCAGTCTCTGTCTGTATCCATCCTATGTTTCAGTTTCTGTCTGTATCCATCCTATGTTTCAGTCTCTGTCTGTATCCATCGTACAGTTGAGGTCGGAAGTTTACATACACCTTAGCAAAGTACATTTAAACTCAGTTTTCACAATTCCTGACATTTAATCCTCATGAAAATTCCCTGTCTTAGGTCAGTTAGGATCGCCACTTTATTTTAAGTACGTGAAATGTCAGAATAGTAGTGGAGAGAATGATTTATTTAATCTTTTATTTCTTTCATCACATTCCCAGTGGGTCAGAAGTTTACATACACTCAATTAATATTTGGTAGCATTACCTTTCAATTGTTTAACCTGGGTCAAATATTTCAGGTAGCCTTCCATAAGCTTCCCACAATAAATTGGGTGAACTTTGGCCCATTCCTCCTGACAGAGCTGTTGTAACAGGTCAGGTTTCTAGGCCTCCTTGCTCACACACGCTCTTTCAGTTCTGCCCAGAAATTTTCTATGGGATTGAGGTCAGGGATTTCTCATGATCCCATCTATTTTGTGAAGTGCACCAGTCCCTCCTGCAGCAAAGCACCCCCACAAGATGATGCTGCTACCCCCATGCTACATGGTTGGGATGGTGTTCTTCGGGCTTGCAAGCCTCCCCCTCCAAACATAACGATGGTCATTATGGCCAAAAAGTTATATTTTTGTTTTATCAGACGAGAGGACATTTCTCCAAAAATTACGATCTTGTCCCCATGTGCAGTTGCAAACGGTAGTCTGTCTTTTTTATGGCGGTTTTGGAGCAGTGGCTTCTTCCTTGCTGAGGGGCCTTTCAGGTTATGTCGATTTAGGACTCGTTTTACTGTGAAAATAGATACTTTTGTACCTCCAGAATCTTGTTTCCTCCAGAATCTTAAGTACGTTCATCTCTAGGAGACAGAAGGCGTCTCCTTTCTGAGCAGTATGACGGCTTCGTGGTCCCATGGTTTCATACTTGCGTGCTATGCTACATTAAATGATGTCAATTAGCCTATCAGAATTTTCTAAAGCCATGACAACATTTTCTGGAATTTTCCAAATCGTTTTAAGGCACAGTCAACTTAGTGTATGTACAATTCTGACCCACTTGAATTGTGGGTGAAATAATCTGTCTAATTACTTGTGTCCAAAAATTGGTGGAGTGGTTGAAAAACTAGATTTAATGACTCCAACCTAAGTGTATGTAAACTTCCGACCTAAACTGCATGTTTCAGTCTCTTTCTATATCCAACTCCTTTTCGCTCTCTCCCTCTCTTTTTCTGCCTCTTTCATGCACTCCTGTTCTCCTTCTGTATCAGTGACTGTCACCCCGGTCCAACTCTCTCTCTACCCCCCATTCCTCTCTCTGTCTCCCCTGTCCAACTCCATCTCTACTCCCCATTCCTCTCTCTGTCTCCCCTGTCCAACTCTCTCTCTACCCCCCATTCCTCTCTCTGTCTCCCCTGTCCAACTCTCTCTCTACCCCCCATTCCTCTCTCTGTCTCCCCTGTCCAACTCTATCTCTACCCCCCTTATCCACTCTATCTCTGTCTCCCCTGTCCAACTCTTTCTACGCCCCATTCCTCTCTCTGTCTCCCCTGTCCAACTCTCTCTCTACCCTCCATTCCTCTCTCTGTCTCCCCTGTACAAATCCATCTCTACCCCCCATTCCTCTCTCTGTCTCCCCTGTCAAACTCTCTCTACGCCCCATAACTCTCTCTGTCTCCCCTGTCCAACTCTCTCTACCCCCCATTCCTCTCTCTGTCTCCCCTGTCCAACTCCATCTCTACCCCCATTCCTCTCTCTGTCTCCCCTGTCCAACTCTCTCTCTACCCCCCATTTCTCTCTCTGTCTCCCCTGTCCAACTCTCTCCCTACCCCCCATTCCTCTCTCTATCTCCCCTTTCCAACTCTCTCTCTACCCTCCATTCTTCTCTCTGTCTCCCCTGTCCAACTCCATCTCTACCCCCCTTTCCTCTCTCTGTCTCCCCTGTCCAACTCTCTTTACGCCCCATTCCTCTCTCTGTCTCCCCTGTCCAACTCTCTCTCTCTACCCCCCATTCCTCTCTCTGTCTCCCCTGTCCAACTCCATCTCTACCCCCCATTCCTCTCTCTGTCTCCCCTGTCCAACTCTCTCTCTACCCTCCATTCCTCTCTCTGTCTCCCCTGTCCAACTCTCTCTCTACCCCCCATTCCTCTCTCTGTCTCCCCTGTCCAACTCTCTCTCTACCCCCCTTATCCACTCTATCTCTGTCTCCCCTGTCCAACTCTTTCTACGCCCCATTCCTCTCTCTGTCTCCCCTGTCCAACTCTCTCTCTACCCTCCATTCCTCTCTCTGTCTCCCCTGTACAAATCCATCTCTACCCCCCATTCCTCTCTCTGTCTCCCCTGTCCAACTCTCTCTACGCCCCATTCCTCTCTCTGTCTCCCCTGTCCAACTCTCTCTACGCCCCATTCCTCTCTCTGTCTCCCCTGTCCAACTCTCTCTCTACCCCCCATTCCTCTCTCTGTCTCCCCTGTCCAACTCCATCTCTACCCCCATTCCTCTCTCTGTCTCCCCTGTCCAACTCTCTCTCTACCCCCCATTCCTCTCTCTGTCTCCCCTGTCCAACTCTCTCTCTACCCCCATTCCTCTCTCTGTCTCCCCTGTCCAACTCCATCTCTACCCCCATTCCTCTCTCTGTCTCCCCTGTCCAACTCTCTCTCTACCCCCCATTCCTCTCTCTGTCTCCCCTGTCCAACTCTCTCTACGCCCCATTCCTCTCTCTGTCTCCCCTGTCCAACTCTCTCTACGCCCCATTCCTCTCTCTGTCTCCCCTGTCCAACTCTCTCTCTACCCCCCATTCCTCTCTCTGTCTCCCCTGTCCAACTCCATCTCTACCCCCATTCCTCTCTCTGGCTCCCCTGTCCAACTCTCTCTCTACCCCCCATTCCTCTCTCTGTCTCCCCTGTCCAACTCTCTCTCTACCCCCCATTCCTCTCTCTGTCTACCCTATCCAACTCTCTCTCTACCCCCCATTCCTCTCTCTGTCTCCCCTGTCCAACTCTCTCTCTACCCCCCATTCCTCTCTCTTTCTCCCCTGTCCAACTCTCTCTCTACCCCCCATTCCTCTCTCTGTCTCCCCTGTCCAACTCTCTCTCTACCCCCCATTCCTCTCTCTGTCTCCCCTGTCCAACTCTCTCTCTACCCCCCATTCCTCTCTCTGTCTCCCCTGTCCAACTCTCTCTCTACCCCCCATTCCTCTCTCTGTCTCCCCTGTCCAACTCTCTTTCTACCCCCCATTCCTCTCTCTGTCTCCCCTGTCCAACTCTCTCTCTACCCCCCATTCCTCTCTCTGTCTACCCTATCCAACTCTCTCTCTACCCCCATTCCTCTCTCTGTCTCCCCGGTCCAACTCTCTCTACCCCCCTTCCCCACTCACTCTCTCTGTGTGTGTGTGTGTGTGTGTGTGTGTGTGTGTGTGTGTGTGTGTGTGTGTGTGTGTGTGTGTATGTGTGTGTGTGTGTGTGTGTGTGTGTGTGTGTGTGTGTGTGTGTGTGTCCTGTAGCTGGACTAGTATCCCTGCATGCTGTGTGTGTTGATGCAGTGATAGGGGTCTTCTATCATGTCTCTGTCATCAAATAAAACAGCAATGATATAAAAACTATATATTCATTCAAAACAAAATGACAGCGATGATTGACAGTTGCCGCCGGCGACTCTGAGACACCCAGTCATCAATAGACTATGTTGGTTTTATCTGTGCAGAGATCTGGCTTGGCTCCTAGCAGAATAATCTACAATGTCAACATGGGTTTAGTCCCAAATAGGAGCCTAGTCTCTACAGACTGCACTACTTTAGAGAGGAGCCCTATGGGGAAAAGGGTATTGTACACTAACAAGGGAATAGGGTGCCATTTGGGACGCAACATGTTTAATTCAGCTGAATTCCAATTTTGCTAATAAAAAAATAATAAAAAAGGAAATATCACATTGACATAAGTATTCAGACCCTTTACTCAGTACTTTGTTGGAGCACTCCCGAAGCCACTCCTGCAGTGTCTTGGCTGTGTGCTTAGGGTCGTTGTCATGTTGGAAGGTGAACCTTCGCCTCAGTCTGAGGTCCTGAGTGCTATGGAGCAGGTTTTCATCAAGGATCTCTCTGTACTTTGCTCCGTTCATCTTTCCCTCGATCCTAACTATTCTCCCAGTCCCTGCCGCTGAAAAACATCCCCACAGCATGATGCTGCCACCACCATGCTTCACCGTAGGGATGGTGCCAGGTTTCCTCCAGACATGAAGCTTTGCATTCAGGCCAAAGAGTTCAATCTTGGTTTCATCAGACCAGATAATCTGGTTTCTCATGGTCTGGGAGTCTTTAGGTACCTTTTGGCAAACTCCAAGCAGGCTGTCATATGTCTTTTACTGAGGAGTGGCTTTTTTTTTATTTGCAAAAATTTTAAAAACCTGTTTTCTCTTTGTCATTATGGGGTATTATGATGTCATTATGGGGTATTGTGATGTCATTAAGGGGTAT
>NC_048574.1:76805610-76815610 GCF_013265735.2 Oncorhynchus mykiss
ACATTCTGGAGTATATGCAAATTGCCGTCATACAAACTGAGGCAGCAGACTTTGTGAAAATTAATATTTGTGTCATTCTCAAAGCTTTTGGCCACGACTGTACAGTCAACACAACATGGAGGCAGATCAGGCACTCTGAAACTCTGGCACTCTGGCACTCCCTTGAACCCTCTCACATGTAACTGCCACCCTAATGGACTAACCCTGTCTAAGACATTGAGTTAGCTGCATCCTAATGGACTAACCCTGTCTGAGACATTGAGTTAGCTGCATCCTAATGGACTAACCCTGTCTGAGACGTTGAGTTAGCTGACCTCATAATGGACTAACCCTGTCTGAGACATTGAGTTAGCTGCATCCTAATGGACTAACCCTGTCTGAGACATTGAGTTAGCTGACCTCCTAATGGACTAACCCTGTCTGAGACATTGAGTTAGCTGCATCCTAATGGACTAACCCTGTCTGAGACATTGAGTTAGCTGCCCTTATAAGGGACTAACCGTGTCTGAGACATTGAGTTAGCTGCCCTTATAAGGGACTAACCCTGTCTGAGACATTGAGTTAGCTGCATCCTAATGGACTAACCCTGTCTGAGACATTGAGTTAGCTGCCCTTATAAGGGACTAACACTGTCTGAGACATTGAGTTAGCTGACCTCCTAATGGAATAACCCTGTCTGAGACATTGAGTTAGCTGACCTCCTAATGGACTAACCCTGTCTGAGACATTGAGTTAGCTGCCCTTATAAGGGACTAACCCTGTCTGAGACATTGAGTTAGCTGACCTCCTAATGGACTAACCCTGTCTGAGACATCGAGTTAGTTCCCAGAGTATTGTTGTGGAGTAACTCTGTCTGAGACATTGAGTTAGTTCCCAGAGTATTGCTGTGGAGTAACCCTGTCTGAGACATTGGGCTAGTTCCCAGAGTATTGCTGTGGAGTAACCCTGTCTGAGACATTGAGTTAGTTCCCAGAGTATTGCTGTGGAGTAACTCTGTCTGAGACATTGAGTTAGTTCCCAGAGTGTTGCTGTGGAGTAACTCTGTCTGAGACATTGAGTTAGTTCCCAGAGTATTGCTGTGGAGTAACCCTGTCTGAGACATTGAGTTAGCTCACAGAGTACTGTTGTGGAGTATCTCTGTCTGAGACATTGAGTTAGCTCACAGAGTGTTGTTGTGGAGTTTGGGTCAGACACCTAGTGTTTGAGGTTAGCATCATAGGACAGTCACTGCCATTCAGACTGATCAGGGTCAGGGTCAGATACGTCTGGTTAAGGTTAGGATAGATAGAGATAGAGTGGTGGTAATCTGATCCTAGATCTGTGGCATCAAACTAGCTGGGTGGAACTCCAAACACAGCAGACACAGACGCACAAATGGACAAGCACACATGCTTGCACAGTGTGACATTGGTCTTTAGAATGACATAATAAAGCTGTCTGAGACACAGGGGAATGGGGGGTATTTTATCACAATAGCCAGCTGGTTAAGGGGGAGCAGAGTGAGGAAAGACAGAGAGCGGGAGGGAGAGTCAAAAAAGAGACAGAGAGACAGAGAGACAGAGAGCGGGAGGGGAGAGCCAAAAAAGAGACAGAGAGTGGGAGGAGAGGGGAGAGTCAAAAAAGAGACAGAGAGACAAAGAGATAGAGAGCGGGAGGGGAGAGTCAAAAAAGAGACAGAGAGACAGAACGGATAGAAGGGGAAAGAGAATGAGGAGGAAGAGGAATACAGTGAGATAGAAAGAAACAAGGAGAGAGGGGTGAAAGATGGACAGAAGAAATGGTAGACTGACAAAGTAGGTTGGAGAATGAAACAGAGGGAATTGTAGAGCGTGCGAGAGGGAGGGAGGGAGGCACAGGAAGGGACAGAGATACAAAGAGTGAGAGGATAGAGACAAGCAGAGGGAGAGAGATATCTTTAATTGAGAGAGAGACTGGGAGAGGAGAGAGAGAGAGAGAGAGAGAGAGAGAGAGAGAGAGAGAGAGAGAGAGAGGCAGGATAAAGAGAGCGAGAGAATATACAGAGTAGAGGGAACAGAGATATAGAGAGACAGCGAGCGAGAATGAAAGAGAGAGAGGTTCCCCTTGCCACCATCTCTGGCTTACACAAGGCTATAAATCCAGCTATCTTTGTCAAGCACACTGTACTGTCATGGCCATCTGAGGGTGACACACACACTGTCCATTGGTCTGCATGGCATCTCTTCCCCTTTCCATTTCTCCTCTGCTCTCTCTCCACACCCCTTCCTGTTTCTCATTCCTTCCCTCCTGTGTGCAAGGCATCTCTCATTACCTTCTTTAGCCCTTTTCTTCATGTCTCCTCTTCCTCCCTGTCTCCTCTTCTTCCCTGTCTCCTCTTCCTCCCTGTCTCCTCTTCCTCCCTGTCTCCTCTTCTTTCGTGTCTCCTCTTCCTCCCTGTCTCCTCTTCCTCCGTGTCTCCTCTTCCCCCCTGTCTCATCTTCATCCCTGTCTCCTCTTCCTCCCTGTCTCCT
Source organism: Oncorhynchus mykiss (assembly GCF_013265735.2). Classification (NCBI taxonomy): domain Eukaryota; kingdom Metazoa; phylum Chordata; class Actinopteri; order Salmoniformes; family Salmonidae; genus Oncorhynchus; species Oncorhynchus mykiss. The sequence goes on from NC_048574.1 coordinate 76,808,100, forward strand.
CTTCCTCCCTGTCTCCTCTTCATCCCTGTCTCCTCTTCATCCCTGTCTCCTCCTCCTCCCTGTCTCCTCTTCCTCCGTGTCTCCTCTTCCTCCCTGTCTCCTCTTCATCCCTGTCTCCTCTTCATCCCTGTCTCCTCCTCCTCCCTGTCTCCTCTTCCTCCGTGTCTCCTCTTCCTCCCCGTCTCCTCTTCATCCCTGTCTCCTCCTCCTCCCCGTCTCCTCTTCCTCCCTGTCTCCTCTTCCTTCGTGTCTCCTCTTCCTCCCTGTCTCCTATCCCTGCCTGTCTCCTCTTCCTCCCTGTCTCCTCTTTCTCCCTGTCTCCTCGTTCTCCCTGTCTCCTCTTCCTCCCTGTCTCCTCTTCCTCCCTGTCTCCTCTTCCTGCCTGTCTCCTCTTCCTCCCTGTCTCCTCTTCCTCCCTGTCTCCTCTTCCTCCCAGTCTCCTCTCCTTCCTGTCTCCCCTTCATCCCTGTCTCCTCTTTGTCCTGTCTTTCCTCCTGCCCCTTCCCTCTTTCCTCTTTCCTCTCTCCTCTCTGTCGGTTTGCATGCTGTCTCTCTTTCACCCTCTTTTCTCTCAACAACAGTGGGGTTTTGTTTCAGCAGCTTGGAGAGTTCCCATTCAGCAACGCTGCAGAGCTACAGTGTCACCCACAGGCCAGATCAGGTACTGCACCCAAAAACCACATAAACAGAGGATAGGAGTATGATTATAGTTTCAAAATGTTTCCCTCTATACACTAATCTACAGTCAGTTTGGTGTTTCTCCTCTAATGGTTAAGGTTAGGATTTGGCGAGGGTAAGCTGATCCTAGGTCTGTGGTAAAAGGTATATTCTACCCAGAGCAGAGAGTTATAAACCCAATATGCGCCTAGAGGGATTTGATAAAATATTCAGAGGTAACCCTGACATGAACTAATGTAGAGGTTTGGTTGGTGTATATAGGCAGCCATGTTTCCCCAAATGTCACCCTTCTGTATGTCTGGGCTCATAGACACAGTGCGACTGTGTAGCGTTTGAGCCTAAATGGGGATCAGGACTGATTTCCTTCATGGGAACTGGGGGAAACAATAGCACAGATATCCTTAGAGAGAAAGAGGACATTTAATCACAGCTCTGTAGCCAGAGAAGGATTTGAATGCAAAGTAGTGTGTGTGTGTGTGTGTGTGTGTGTGTGTGTGTGTGTGTGTGTGTGTGTGTGTGTGTGTGTGTGTGTGTGTGGACTGCAGACATGTGTCTTGTTGAACCCATCCTGTTTCAGTCACCCACACAGTCTCAGTAGTAGCAGACACAACACACACAGTGGTATTGAACAGATTCACAGAGGAGCTCAGCATTCACCCCTGACGTCTTGTGGAGGGCAAGCACTGGGGTGTGTCCACCTCTCTGACTGCCTCTCTTCCCACTGGGCCTGCCTGCCTGCCCATGGAGGGTGTGTGCGTATCGTTGTGTGTGCGTGTGTGCGTATGTGTGTGTGTGTGTGAGAGAGAGAGAGAGAGAGAGAGAGAGAGAGAGAGAGAGAGAGATCACGTATTGGGATCGGTGACGTACACACCCCTGTCTCCTGATAAACACGCTCAAGCCAGAGAGGAAGAAAACTCCATTATCTTGCTGACGAAGGGCCCAAGAGAGAGAAATACTCCATTATCTTCCCGACGAAGGGCCCAAGAGAGAGAAATACTCCATTATCTTCCCGACGAAGGGCCTGAGACAGATAAATACTCCATTATCTTGCTGACGAAGGGCCTGAGACAGATAAATACTCCATTATCTTCCTGACGAAGGGCCTGAGACAGATAAATACTCCATTATCTTGCTGACGAAGGGCCCGAGACAGAGAAATACTCCATTATCTTCCTGACGAAGGGCCTGAGAGAGAGCAATACTCCATTATCTTCCTGGTGAAGGGCCCGAGACAGAGAAATACTCCATTATCTTGCTGACGAAGGGCCTGAGACAGAGAAATACTCCATTATCTTACTGATGAAGGGCCTGAGAGAAAGAAATACTACATTATCTTGCTGAAGAAGGGCCTGAGAGAAAGAAATAGAAAACCTTCTAGAGAGGAATAAAATTAATGTTTTTTCAGAGAGAGAAGAGGGAGAGAAAGAGACAGGAAAGCTTTGACAATCCGCCTACTGGCTGTACATTTCATGCTTATAGACTGATTCTGTGTGTGTGTGTGTGTGTGTGTGTGCGTGTGTGTGTGTGTGTGTGTGTGTGTGTGTGTGTGTGTGTGTGTGTGTGTGTGTGTGTGTGTGTGTGTGTGTGTGTGTGTGTGTGTGTGTGTGTGTGTGTGTGTGTGTGTGTGTGTAATCATCTCCAACATGGTAGGTGATGAACCTTGACAAGCAGAGTACAAGCCCACACCTGTCTAGCCATCTGCAAGACTGTGTCCCAAATGACACACTATTCCCTATATAGTGCCTTACCGTTGACCAGATCCCATTGGACAAGTAGTGCACTACATTGGCAATAGGGTGCCATTTGGGACATTCGGAAGACTGGGATAGGTTTAATAATCAGAATCAAAGCAGGCTTTATTCAACAACACATCAGACACTAGTGTCCTGGCAAGAGGAGTGAGTTACTTCAACGTAGGACAGACTGGGACCAGGAACTGGCCTGGGCATTTCTAACAAACAGAAACATTTTATTTACATTTTTATCAAAATTTTTGGCCTACGTCCCAATGGGGTAAAGAAAGGAGAGGGAAAGAGGAGGATACCTAGTCAGTTGTACAACTGAATCCCCTCAACTATAATGTGTCTTTCTGCGGGGGGGGGGGGGGGGGGGGGGGGGGGAGAGCGATAGAGGGGTGAAAGGAGAGGGGGTGGACATGCCTCAGTGGCTGCAGCTTGAGGGCGCAGTTAGCGATTCAACCCACACACTGTGAGGGCAGCAGACCTTTGTGACTCTTTGTCACATGGCGGTGACCACAGTAGACCACACAGTCAGACTGGACCTGTTACTGACCACACAGTCAGACTGGACCTGTTACTGACCACACAGTCAGACTGGACCTGTTACTGACCACACAGTCAGACTGGACCTGTTACTGACCACACACAGTCAGACTGGACCTGTTACTGACCACACAGTCAGACTGGACCTGTTACTGACCACACAGTCAGACTGGACCTGTTACTGACCACACAGTCAGACTGGACCTGTTACTGACCACACAGTCAGACTGGACCTGTTACTGACCACACACAGTCAGACTGGACCTGTTACTGACCACACACAGTCAGACTGGACCTGTTACTGACCACACACAGTCAGACTGGACCTGTTACTGACCACACAGTCAGACTGGACCTGTTACTGACCACACACAGTCAGACTGGACCTGTTACTGACCACACACAGTCAGACTGGACCTGTTACTGACCACACACAGTCAGACTGGACCTGTTACTGACCACACACAGTCAGACTGGACCTGTTACTGACCACACAGTCAGACTGGACCTGTTACTGACCACACACAGTCAGACTGGACCTGTTACTGACCACACAGTCAGACTGGACCTGTTACTGACCACACACAGTCAGGCTGGACCTGTTACTGACCACACAGTCAGACTGGACCTGTTACTGACCACACAGTCAGACTGGACCTGTTACTGACCACACACAGTCAGACTGGACCTGTTACTGACCACACAGTCAGACTGGACCTGTTACTGACCACACAGTCAGACTGGACCTGTTACTGACCACACAGTCAGACTGGACCTGTTACTGACCACACACAGTCAGACTGGACCTGTTACTGACCACACAGTCAGACTGGACCTGTTACTGACCACACAGTCAGACTGGACCTGTTACTGACCACACAGTCAGACTGGACCTGTTACTGACCACACAGTCAGACTGGACCTGTTACTGACCACACAGTCAGACTGGACCTGTTACTGACCACACAGTCAGACTGGACCTGTTACTGACCACACAGTCAGACTGGACCTGTTACTGACCACACAGTCAGACTGGACCTGTTACTGACCACACACAGTCAGACTGGACCTGTTACTGACCACACAGTCAGACTGGACCTGTTACTGACCACACAGTCAGACTGGACCTGTTACTGACCACACAGTCAGACTGGACCTGTTACTGACCACACAGTCAGACTGGACCTGTTACTGACCACACAGTCAGACTGGACCTGTTACTGACCACACAGTCAGACTGGACCTGTTACTGACCACACACAGTCAGACTGGACCTGTTACTGACCACACAGTCAGACTGGACCTGTTACTGACCACACACAGTCAGACTGGACCTGTTACTGACCACACAGTCAGACTGGACCTGTTACTGACCACACAGTCAGACTGGACCTGTTACTGACCACATAGTCAGACTGGACCTGTTACTGACCACACAGTCAGACTGGACCTGTTACTGACCACACACAGTCAGACTGGACCTGTTACTGACCACACACAGTCAGACTGGACCTGTTACTGACCACACACAGTCAGACTGGACCTGTTACTGACCACACACAGTCAGACTGGACCTGTTACTGACCACACACAGTCAGACTGGACCTGTTACTGACCACACACAGTCAGACTGGACCTGTTACTGACCACACACAGTCAGACTGGACCTGTTACTGACCACACAGTCAGACTGGACCTGTTACTGACCACACACAGTCAGACTGGACCTGTTACTGACCACACAGTCAGACTGGACCTGTTACTGACCACACAGTCAGACTGGACCTGTTACTGACCACACACAGTCAGACTGGACCTGTTACTGACCACACAGTCAGACTGGACCTGTTACTGACCACACAGTCAGACTGGACCTGTTACTGACCACACAGTCAGACTGGACCTGTTACTGACCACACACAGTCAGACTGGACCTGTTACTGACCACACACAGTCAGACTGGACCTGTTACTGACCACACACAGTCAGACTGGACCTGTTACTGACCACACACAGTCAGACTGGACCTGTTACTGACCACACACAGTCAGACTGGACCTGTTACTGACCACACAGTCAGACTGGACCTGTTACTGACCACACACAGTCAGACTGGACCTGTTACTGACCACACACAGTCAGACTGGACCTGTTACTGACCACACACAGTCAGACTGGACCTGTTACTGACCACACACAGTCAGACTGGACCTGTTACTGACCACACAGTCAGACTGGACCTGTTACTGACCACACACAGTCAGACTGGACCTGTTACTGACCACACAGTCAGACTGGACCTGTTACTGACCACACACAGTCAGACTGGACCTGTTACTGACCACACAGTCAGACTGGACCTGTTACTGACCACACACAGTCAGACTGGACCTGTTACTGACCACACACAGTCAGACTGGACCTGTTACTGACCACACAGTCAGACTGGACCTGTTACTGACCACACAGTCAGACTGGACCTGTTACTGACCACACAGTCAGACTGGACCTGTTACTGACCACACACAGTCAGACTGGACCTGTTACTGACCACACAGTAAGACTGGACCTGTTACTGACCACACAGTCAGACTGGACCTGTTACTGACCACACAGTCAGCCTGGACCTGTTACTGACCACACACAGTCAGACTGGACCTGTTACTGACCACACACAGTCAGACTGGACCTGTTACTGACCACACACAGTCAGACTGGACCTGTTACTGACCACACACAGTCAGACTGGACCTGTTACTGACCACACACAGTCAGACTGGACCTGTTACTGACCACACAGTCAGACTGGACCTGTTACTGACCACACACAGTCAGACTGGACCTGTTACTGACCACACACAGTCAGACTGGACCTGTTACTGACCACACACAGTCAGACTGGACCTGTTACTGACCACACACAGTCAGACTGGACCTGTTACTGACCACACAGTCAGACTGGACCTGTTACTGACCACACAGTCAGACTGGACCTGTTACTGACCACACACAGTCAGACTGGACCTGTTACTGACCACACAGTCAGACTGGACCTGTTACTGACCACACAGTCAGACTGGACCTGTTACTGACCACACACAGTCAGACTGGACCTGTTACTGACCACACACAGTCAGACTGGACCTGTTACTGACCACACACAGTCAGACTGGACCTGTTACTGACCACACACAGTCAGACTGGACCTGTTACTGACCACACAGTCAGACTGGACCTGTTACTGACCACACACAGTCAGACTGGACCTGTTACTGACCACACACAGTCAGACTGGACCTGTTACTGACCACACACAGTCAGACTGGACCTGTTACTGACCACACACAGTCAGACTGGACCTGTTACTGACCACACAGTCAGACTGGACCTGTTACTGACCACACACAGTCAGACTGGACCTGTTACTGACCACACACAGTCAGACTGGACCTGTTACTGACCACACAGTCAGACTGGACCTGTTACTGACCACACACAGTCAGACTGGACCTGTTACTGACCACACACAGTCAGACTGGACCTGTTACTGACCACACACAGTCAGACTGGACCTGTTACTGACCACACACAGTCAGACTGGACCTGTTACTGACCACACAGTCAGACTGGACCTGTTACTGACCACACACAGTCAGACTGGACCTGTTACTGACCACACACAGTCAGACTGGACCTGTTACTGACCACACACAGTCAGACTGGACCTGTTACTGACCACACACAGTCAGACTGGACCTGTTACTGACCACACAGTCAGACTGGACCTGTTACTGACCACACACAGTCAGACTGGACCTGTTACTGACCACACAGTCAGACTGGACCTGTTACTGACCACACAGTCAGACTGGACCTGTTACTGACCACACAGTCAGACTGGACCTGTTACTGACCACACACAGTCAGAGCTTGACCACACATCATCAACCTCTGATTACCACCAGTCTTACCCTCCTCCCTCGCTCCCTCCCTTCTACACACTTCATTGCGTTTCTCTCCTTCATTCATTTGTCTCTGACTCCGACCCAGTTTACAGCTGCTACAAAAGTATGTGGACACCTGCTTGTCGAACGTCTCATTCCAAAATCATGGGCAAAATCATGGGCAAAATCATGGGCAAAATCATGGGCGACCTTCGATGCCTAGAACTCTCCTTCTGTGGCCTCAAACTGCTCTTTAACGCAAGTACAACTAAATGCATGCTATTCAACCGATTGCTACCTGCACCTGCCCGCCCATCCAGCATCACTACTCTGGACGGCTCTGACTTAGAATACGTGGACAACTACAAATACCTAGGTTTCTGGTCAGACTGTAAACTCTCCTTCCAGACTCACATCAAACATCTCCAATCCAAAATTAAATCTAGAATTTGCTTCCTATATTGTAACAAAGCATCCTTCACTCATGCTGCCAAACATACCCTCGTAAAACTGACCATCCCACCGATCCTCACTTCGGTGATGTCATCTATAAAATAGCTTCCAACACTCTACTCAACAAACTGGATGCAGTCTATCACAGTGCCAT
>NC_048574.1:76825610-76933110 GCF_013265735.2 Oncorhynchus mykiss
TTATTATAAATCTAACCCTAACCCTTATCCTAACCCTTATTATAAATCTAACCCTAACCCTTATCCTAACCCTTATTATAAATCGAACCCTAACCCTTATCCTACCCTTTTTATAAATCTAACCCTAACCCTTATCCTAACCCTTATAAATCTAACCCTAACCCTTATCCTAACCCTTATTATAAATCTAACCCTAACACTTATCCTAACCCTTATAAATCTAACCCTAACCCTTATTATAAATCTATCCCTAACCCTTATCCTAACCCTTATTATAAATCTAACCCTAACCCTTATCCTAACCCTTATTATAAATCTAACCCTAACCCTTATCCTAACCCTTATTATAAATCGAACCCTAACCCTTATTATAAATCTAACCCTATGTCACGCCCTGGTCAAAGTATTTTGTGTTTATCTTCATGTATTGGGTCAGGCCAGGGTGTGGCATGGAGTTTTTTGTATTGTGGTGTGTTTTGTCTTGGGGTTTTGGTGTGTATGTATTGGGATTGTAGCTAGTGGGGTTATCTAGCAAAGTCTATGGCTGTCTGGAGTGGTTCTCAATCAGAGGCAGGTGTTTATCGTTGTCTCTGATTGGGAACCATATTTATGCAGCCATATTCTTTGAGTTTGTCGTGGGTGATTGTCCTATGTGTCGTTGTTCCTGTCTCTGTGTTAGTTTACACAAGTATAGGCTGTTTTCGTTAAGTTCTTTGTTTTGTAGTGTTTGTTATTGATTCGTGTTTTACGTTCGTTCATTAAACATGGATCGCAATCTACACGCTGCATTTTGGTCCGACTCTCCTTCTCACCTAGAATACCGTTACAGAATCACCCACCTACAAAAGGACCAAGCAGCGTGTCAACAGGCAGGAGCAGCCCAAAGAGGAGATGCGCAATAAGGATTTCTGGACATGGGAGGAAATCCTCGACGGGAGAGGACCCTGGGCTAAGCCAGGGGAGTGTAGCCGCCCAAAGGTGCAGCAGGAGAAGAGGCAACAGGAGCAGCCCAAAGAGGAGTACAGTATGGACTATACTTCTTGGGAGGAGATAGACAGGTGGGCGGTCGACCCAGGGAGAGTGCCGGAGCCCGCCTGGGATTCGATGGAGCAGTGCGCGGAAGGATATAGGAGAATGGAGTTTGCGAAGCTGAGTCTAATATAAATCACCCACACCACACACACACCCAGGAGGAACTGGTTAAGAGTTTAGCTGAGTCTAATATAAATCACACACACACCCAGGAGGAACTGGTTAAGAGTTTAGCTGAGTCTAATATGAATCACCCACACCCCACACACCCAGGAGGAACTGGTTAAGAGTTTAGCAGAGTTTTGGGAGGGTTTGCGGGATTCAGCACTAACTCTGATGTGAACTGCAAGGGATAATACCATAGAGATTTAGCTGTTACCCTGCTTCTGACAACAGAGACTGGGAGACAGAGAGAGATAGGGGAAAGAGAAAGCGACAGAGGGAGGAAGGAAGGAGAAAGAGAGGTCTCCTCTGAGATTTAATCACTGGCCCAGTGGTTGACCAATCTGTTTTCTTCCTTTTTCCTCCAACACAGCAGTCATCCTTCCATCCCGGGCTTGTCATTCTTCTCTTTACAGTTGTGTTAATGGGAAACTCAAGGTGTTCCATCTCACTCTGGCACATCAGCTCTCCATACAGAACCTGTTATGACATCAGTATGTGGCCATTTTAGTAGACTCTCTTATCCAGAGCCATTAGGATTAAGTGCCTTACTCAAGGGCACATCAGCAGATTTTTTTCCCCCCCCTAACCGGGACCGGGGATTCACACCAGTGATCTTTCGTTACTGGTCCAAGGCTCTGGACCGCTAGGCTATCAGCCGCCCGAAGGGAGGGACAGAAACAGACAAAGCCACCTGAGTAGCCGCCAGAAGATGCAGTAGCCCTGTCTAGATATAATGTCCTGTCTAGATATAATACCCTGTCTAGATATAATACCCTGTCTAGATATAATACCCTGTCTAGATATAATACCCTGTCTAGATATAATACCCTGTCTAGATATAATACCCTGTCTAGATATAATGCCCTGGAATTTATAATGCCCTGTCTAGATATAATACCCTGTCTAGATATAATGCCCTGTCTAGATATAATGCCCTGTCTAGATATAATGCCCTGTCTAGATATAATGCCCTGTCTAGATATAATGCCCTGTCTAGATATAATACCCTGTCTATATATAGTACCCTGTCTATATATAGTGCCCTGTCTAGATATAATGCCCTGTCTAGATATAATGCCCTGTCTAGATATAATGCCCTGTCTAGATATAATGCCCTGTCTAGATATAATGCCCTGTCTAGATATAGTGCCCTGTCTAGATATAGTGCCCTGTCTAGATATAGTGCCCTGTCTAGATATAATACCCTGTCTAGATATAATGCCCTGTCTAGATATAATGCCCTGTCTAGATATAATGCCCTGTCTAGATATAATGCCCTGTCTAGATATAATGCCCTGTCTAGATATAATGCCCTGTCTAGATATAATGCCCTGTCTAGATATAATGCCCTGTCTAGATATAGTGCCCTGTCTAGATATAGTGCCCTGTCTAGATGTAATGCCCTGTCTATATATAATGCCCTGGTAGATATACTGTCCTGTCTAGATATAATACCCTGGTTGATATAATGCCCTGTCTAGATATAATGTCCTGTCTAGATATAATGCCCTGGTCGATATAATGCCCTGGTTGATATAATGCCCCGAGTAGATATAATGCCCTGGGTATATATAATGCCCTGGTAGATATAATGCCCTGTAGATATAATGCCAGGGTAGAAATAATGCCCTGTAGATATAATGCCAGGGTAGATATAATGTCCAGGTAGATATAATGTCCAGGTATATATAATGTCTGGGTATATATAATGCCCAGGTATATGTAATGCCCAGGTGTATATATAATGCCCAGGTATATATAATGCCCTGGTATATGTAATGTCTGGGTATATATAATGCCCTGGTATATATAATGCCCTGGGTTGATATAATGGAAATGCCTGGGTAAACATTAGCTGACATAGACTTTAAAAACAGGGAGATCTGATAGAGCTGAATTAAACCTGTTGCTGTCAACTAATCCACCATGTCTTCTGTGTGTGTCTTGTCTCAACTGACACTATTGGGAAGACCAGCATTTTACACTGAGGGTTGGTTTTCCAGATCAAGAGTCCCCGTTGAGCATGTTTTTTTTGTCCAGGACTAGGTTTATATGTGTCCTGGAAACCGGTATTCACTGTAGAGAACAAGAGAGAAGAATGTGTAGAATTTAACACTTCTATTACATAAAATAATTGTAGAATTTGAATGGTTTGGTTATAGAAAATAATGTAGAATTTCAACAGTTCTGTTATAGAAAATAATGTAGAATTTCAACAGTTCTGTTATAGAAACAATGTAGAATTTCAACAGTTCTGTCATAGAAAATAATGTAGAATTTCAACAGTTCTGTTATAGAAAATAATGTAGAATTTCAACAGTTCTGTTATAGAAACAATGTAGAATTTCAACAGTTCTGTTATAGAAAATAATGTAGAATTTCAACAGTTCTGTTATAGAAAATAATGTAGAATTTCAACAGTTCTGTCATAGAAACAATGTAGAATTTCAACAGTTCTGTCATAGAAACAATGTAGAATTTCAACAGTTGTGATTCAGTTGGTTGGAACCTGGATGAAAAATTATTCTATTTTCATAACACATGGAATTGTGGAAACAGATTTTCGTTGCAAATTTTCGTTGTATTTTAACATTTAACCATGTTGTTGTAATTTACCACATTGTGACTCAAAGTCGTGAACCAGGCCTCAGGCTTCCATCATTTCCAATAGACCAGGTCCTGCAGAATAGTAATCTTCCCAGCGTCCCAGCAGAGCAGCTGGCGGCCTTAGAGGGCCTCATCTATCAGTTATGTGTTGGGTATGTAAATTCATTACCTACATGTATTGTTTGGAGGGCTGTCAATTTGAATAGAAAACAGCTCAATCAAAATGTGTTGTTTATATAAGAGTCCCAGAGTGCAGAGCAGCTAGCGAGACCTGTAGAGAGAACGGAGCTAGAGGTGAGCATACTCCAATTTTACACACACACACACACACACACACACACGTATGTACACACACACACACACATGTATATACACACACACACACACACACACACAAATACACAACCACACACACACACACACACAAATACACAACCACACACACACACACACATACACACGTACACGTATACATAATGTAGACACACACACACAGACAGAGAGAGACATACACACTCAGACACACAGACAACCAGTTCTCCAGTTGTTCATGAAGCTGAACTGAACTGATCTATCTGGAGGAAGATGAAAGGAGGACTTTTTCTCATTGATATAAATAAACGGAGGGAGAGAAGGATGAGACGAGGCCGTGTAGGAGGGGTGATATCCTTGGGGCAAACCAACAGAGGAGGAGGCAGGAGGGAGGAATGGGGAGACGAGGGAAAGGGAGAAAGAGGGGCGGGGGATAGAAGGGAGGAGAAAGAGAGGGAAGGAAGGAAGGAAGGAAGGAAGGAAGGAAGGAAGGAAGGAAGGAAGGAAGGAAGGAAGAAAAAGAAAGAAAGAAGAGAGTGAGGATGAGTGGAGGGAGAGGGAGATAGAGAGAGCAGGAAGTTAGAGAGTGGAGGAGTGTAGAGAGAGGGAGAGAAGGAGAGCGAGGTTAGAGAATGGAAGACTGAGAAATCTGAGGAAATTAGATTTTCCACTACATACGATTACACTGCAACCATCAAAGGGTGTGTGTGTGTGTGTGTGTGTGTGTGTGTGTGTGTGTGTGTGTGTGTAGCTTTTTGAATGTGTGTAGTTTCATGTGTATGTTACCCACAGTATATGAAACATGCATGTCATATTAACGTCTTAACCAACATGACTGCTGTGAATAAGTTCATAACTAATACCGGTAGCTATGAGGAAGATGTGTGTGTGTGTGGAGAAGAGTACATTTATAGGAAATACCAGTTAACCTTTCTTTCCAGTGGAAAGCGCCACGTGGATGTGATATTTTATTAACTGTGGCAGGTGATATATTTTTTCAGTTTCCACTGTGAGATTACATTAAGCTGTTATCACCTCTCCTCTTCCTCTCCTCTCCACCTCCTTTCCTCCCTCCTTATCCCTATCCCTCGTTCCCCTATCCCTCGTTCCCTTATCCCTCGTTACCCTATCCCTCGTTCCCCTATCCCTCGCTCTCTGTGCATACGGTAATTACATTCAGAGTGGAGAGAGAGAGAAGGAAAGCGAGAGAGAGAGAGAAGGAAAGCGAGAGAGAGAGAGAGAGAGAGTTAAGGAAAGCGAGAGAGAAAGCGAGAGAGAGAGAGAGAAAGCAAGAGAGAGAGAGAGAGAGAGAGAGAAGGAAAGCGAGAGAGAAAGAGAGAAAGACAGATTAGCGATCAAGATTAAAAAGCTCTTGAGAGTCTCCCTCCCTCCTCCCTAATTCCCAGCCAAAGAGGCAATCCTCTCCTCCCTTGCTCCCCCCACCTCTATCTACCTATCCTCCATTCTCCTATGGTCTGACGGCAGGGCTGTATCTGTCGCTAGGGTGATGTCCCCACGGCGATGTCACAGGGGTCTCTAAGCAACATGGAATTGTTTATTTATAGTAGCTGTTTCCAACTACACTCTGGCTGCACACTACTGACGTACAGAACACAGGAGATGGAGGGAAAGATGGAGGAAGCGAGAGAAGGAGAAGAAAGTGGGTGGGGTTATATTATGCCTGGTTGGCACTGTCCGGGGGTAACTTTGGACGGGGGTCACCGTGTCCCCCCCACAGTGTAATTCTCCTGCCTTATGTGGTGTCCTGTGTGACCTTAGGTATGCTCCCTCTAATTCTCCCACCTCTCTTTTTCTCTCTCCTATCCCAGAGGTGCTGAGCCCTTCACTGTTAGAAAAAAGGGTCCCAAAAGGGATCTTCAGCTGTCCCTGTAGGATCAGCCTTTTTGGTTCCAGGTAGAACCTTTTGAGTTCCATTCAGAACCCTCTCCCAAAAAGGGTTCTTCATGGGTTCTCCTATGGGGACAGCTGAAGAACCCTTTACTTTTCTAGATAGCACCTTTTTTTCTAAAAGTGTAGGACCATGTCTCAGGACTACTTGGCCTGACGACTCCTGGCTGTCCTCGTCCCCAGTCCATCTGGTCATGCTGCTGATCCAGTTCCGGCTGTTCTGCCTGCGGCTTTGGAAACCTCACCTGTTCACCGAACATGCTAGCTTGTCCCGGACCTTCCTCTCTCTCCCCCTCCCTCTCCCTCTCTCTCCCTCTCTCTCTCTACTGCACCTGCTGTCTCGACCTCTGAATGCTGAATGCTGTCTGACCTGTTGCACCCTCTAAAACCACTGTGATTACTATTGACCCTACTGAACATCTTGAAGAACAATCTGTCTTTAAAGGGGAAAGGCCTCCTAGAAGCACACGCACACTTGCTCAATGCATGCACACTTGCTCAATGAACGCACACTTGCTCAATGCACGCACACTTGCTCAATGAACGCACACTTGCTCAATGCACGCACACTTGCTCAATGCACGCACACTTGCTCAATGCACGCACACTTGCTCAATGAACGCACACTTGCTCAATGAACGCACACTTGCTCAATGCACGCACACTTGCTCAATGCATGCACACTTGCTCAATGAACGCACACTTGCTGAATGAACGCACACTTGCTCAATGAACGCACACTTGCTGAATGAACGCACACTTGCTGAATGAACGCACACTTGCTGAATGAACGCACGCACGCACACTTGCTGAATGAACGCACACTTGCCCGTCACAGGAGTGAAAATGGGCCTCCATAAAGTTGGTGCAAAGTTCTAATGCATTCAACAATATTGTGCAAGATGGCAAAGAATGGATTACATACAACAACCGTACGACCTAATGGCTGTGACCTGTGTGTGGTGAGTACTGTAGATAGCTAGCTATGATACTGTGATGTAACTAGCTAAATACATAGACTCTCCCTAATGTGGAATGTCAAAGAGAGGAAGACATGAGAACAGGCATATTGTTTGGGTTAGCACTTGCTCTTGATAACTCAGGCCCTGTCAGCATTCTGCCTTTACTGCAATGAAACTGGGAGTCATGATTGAGGGCTAGGTTCATTACTACCAGCTAGCTAGCATTCCGGTTTCGTCTGCTGCTAGTGCTAAAACAACATGCCTGTGCATAGTCTGTTGTGTATTTTATAGTGAACAAATAAATGAAAGATGATACTTGTCTCACCTAAGTATCAGTCTTTTTAACATGCTACAAATAAGTGTCAGAAAGCATTCCACAACGTAACGTTACACAGCTGGTGACATGTGGTGCTTTCAAGACAACTGTCAAGGGTGTGGGTACTGGGACCGGAGTCAGGTGCAGGAGAGCAGAGAGTTGTGAACAGACGCACACTTTATTGAGGCAGGAGAAACCAACAGACGGATGGATGCCTGTCTAACACAATAAGTGTCTCATGAAGCACATTCCAGACACAGGGACTTTTTGCTATGATGGCAAAATTGTGATTTGACAGAAAAATATCCGCTAGCACGCTATAATAGGCTAGCCAGCTGTAGCTATCCCCAAGCTATGCTAGCTAGCTATAATAGGCTAGCCAGCTGTAGCTATTCCCAAGGTATGCTAGCTAGCTATAATAGGCTAGCCAGCTGTAGCTATTCCCAAGGTATGCTAGCTAGCTATTATAGGCTAGCCAGCTGTAGGTATGCTGCTGCTGCTGTCAGGTTGGCTGAACACAAGGTCAGCCCAGGCTCTAGCCTACACACCGCACTGAATTAGTAGATCATCTTGAGATGGCGAGTCAGTCAGTAAGTCTTCATAGCTAGCGTAGCTTACCTTGCTGTCATTATGTTACTCACTAATGCCTCACTACAACTCTTGTTTGGGCTTCAGTAACAGCTGCTGCATTTCTTAATGAGCAGCGGAAGAAACAGGCTGAATCAGTGAGTGCACTTCAACTTTAATGGTCCTGTACTCTTATCTCCACCCGGCACAGCCAGAAGAGGACTGGCCACCCCTTAGAGCCTGGTTCCTCTCTAGGTTTCTTCCAAGTTTCCTCCTGCTATTCTAGAGGATAGTTCCTAGTCATCATGCTTCTACATCTGCCTTGCTGCTCTTTGGGCGTTTAGGCTGGGTTTCTGTATAATCACTTTGTGACAACTGCTAATGTAAAAAGGGCTTTCAAAAGGGCTATTATTCAGAGGTAGCAAAATGTAGTTGAGAGAGGGGAAGAGGAAGGGAGAGAGAGAGCAAGATGTAGTTGAGAGAGAGAGAGAGGGGGGAAGAGGATGGGATAGAGAGAGAGGGGGAGAAAGAGAGCAAGATAGAGAGAGAGAGAGAGAGAGAGAGAGACAATTAAAAAGCTCTTGAGTCCTCCCTCTCTTCCTCCCTCGTTCCCTGCCAAACTCAGAGGGAGGGCGGGACTTACCTGACAGCTCTTGGCTGTGATCTTATCCAACTGGGAACTGCAAGTCCACTAATCAGCCAATCCCCATTCACTGAGTCTGACACAAACCCCTTTAGCCTAATTCGAACTTCACAACCAATGTCTCCTAATTCCCATATAAGCCATATTAGAAATGTCCCTCTCCTCTTCCTGTACTCCAGGATATGGCTGTGTTTCTGTGTCACAAATAGCACCCTATTCCCTTGAGGCACTACTTTTGACCTGGGCCCTATGGTCAAAAGTAGTGCACTATGTAGGGAATAGGGTGCCATTATGTGATGCACCCACAGTGATGGAAACACTGGCTCCACTGCTGTCGTATTAGTTGTGTTACTCCCTAAATGATTAGAGCAGCTGAGACAGGTTCTCTCTCTCACACACATACACTCCTCAATCCCAAAATTAAATGTCCCTCACACACACACCAGCCCCCGAAATGAAATGAGTCTCACTTTGAAAATGAGATTCAGCCTAGCCAAGCCAGACACATGATTAACTGCAGACAATAAGACAACACCTAGTCAGCCAGCCAGCCAAGGGCCAGGCTGTCTCTGTTTTCCTTGTTTCTGGGGTACGCATTCCAACATGGAACCCTATTCGCTATACAGTGCATTACTTTTGACTAGAGCCTTATGAGAGGGAGAAATAGAGAAAGATGTCTCCATGAGTGGGAGAGAGTGGGAAATAGAGAAATATGTCTTCATGAGTGGGAGAGAGGGAGAAATAGATAAAAAAGTCTCCATGAGTGGGAGAGAGTGGGAAATAGAGAAATATGTCTTCATGAGAGGGAGAGAGTGGGAAATAGAGAAAGATGTCTTCATGAGGGGGAGAGAGGGAGAAATAGAGAAAGATGTCTTCGTGAGGGGGAGAGAGTGGGAAATAGAGAAAGATGTCTTCGTGAGGGGGAGAGAGGGAGAAAAACAGAAAGAAAAAAAAGAGAGAAATGTGGATGCGTTTACTATTGACAGAGCTGGAGAGATAGAGGGAGAAAAGCAGGGTTATCTTCTCCTTTCTCTCA
Organism: Oncorhynchus mykiss; assembly: GCF_013265735.2. NCBI lineage: Eukaryota > Metazoa > Chordata > Actinopteri > Salmoniformes > Salmonidae > Oncorhynchus > Oncorhynchus mykiss. The sequence goes on from NC_048574.1 coordinate 76,835,159, forward strand.
GAACAATGGTGCTAGCTTCTGAGTGGCTGCCAGCCAGTAAACACTGACACCCAGACCATGATCAGAAAGAGGCTTTCTCTCTCTCTCTCTCTCTCTCTCTCCCTCTCTCAATCTCTCCCTCTCAATCTCAATCTGTCTCTCTCTCTCTCTCTCTCTCTCTCTCTCTCTCTCTCTCTCAATCTCTCCCTCTCAATCACTCTCTCTCTCTCTCCCTCCCTCTCTCTCAATCTCTCCCTCTCCCCCTCTCAATCTCTCCCTCTCAATCTCAATCTCTCTCAATCTCTCTCCCTCACCCTCTCTCTCAATCTCTCCCTCTCAATCTCAATCTCTCTACCTCTCCCTCTCCCTCTCTCTCTCTCTCTTTTCTCTCTCTCTCTCTCTCTCTCTCTCTCTCTCTCTCTCTCTCTCTCTCTCTCTCTCTCTCCCTCTCTCAATCTCTCCCTCTCAATCTCAATCTCTCTACCTCTCTCTCTCCCTCTCTCTCTCTTTTCTCTCTCTCTCTCTCTCTCTCTCTCTCTCTCTCTCTCTCCCTCTCTCTCTCTCTCCCTCTCCCTCTCAATCTCAATCTCTCTCAATCTCTCTCCCTCACCCTCTCTCTCAATCTCTCCCTCTCAATCTCAATCTCTCTACCTCTCCCTCTCCCTCTCTCTCTCTTTTCTCTCTCTCTATCAATTACATTCAAATAGTTTAATTAGCATGGGAAACATATGTATACATTGAAAAGCAAAGGAAATTGATAATAAACAAAAGTGAAACTAACAATATAAAATGAACAGTAAACACTCACAAAAAGTTTCAAAGGAGTAAAGATTATGTCACATTATGGCAATATACAGTGTTGTAACAATGTGCAAATAGTACCAAAGGGAAAATAAATCAACCTAAATACGGGTTGCATTTAGAATCTCTTACTCCTCTCTCTCTGTCTCTCTCTGTCTCTCTCTCTCTCTGTCTCTCTCTGTCTCTCTCTGTCTCGCTCTCTCTCTCTCTCCTTCACTCTCTCTCTCTCTCTCTCTCTCTCTCTCTCTCTCTCTCTCTCTCTTTCACCCTCTATCTATCAAACGCTCTCTATCTCTCAACTCTATTTCTCTCTCTCACGCTCTATCTATCAAACTCTCTCTCTCTCTCTCTCTCTCAACTCTCTTTCTCTATCTCTAACCCTCTAGCTATCAAATGCTCTCTCTCTCAATTCAATTCAATTCAAGGGCTTTATTGGCATGGGAAACATGTGTTAACATTGTCAAAGCAAGTGAGGTAGATAATATATAAAGTGAATATATAAAGTGAAAAACAATAAAAATGAACAGTAAACATTACACATACAGAAGTTTCAAAACAATAAAGACATTACAAATGTCATATTACATATACAGTGTTTTAACAATGTACAAATGGTAAAGGACACAAGATAAAATAAATAAGCATGAATATGGGTTGTATTTACAATGGTGTGTGTTCTTCACTAGTTGCCCTTTTCTCGTGGCAACAGGTCACAAATCTCGCTGCTGTGATGGCACACTGTGGAATTTCACCCAGTAGATATGGGAGTTTTTCAAAATTCGATTTGTTTTCGAATTCTTTGTGGATCTGTGTAATCTGAGGGAAATATGTCTCTCTAATATGGTCATACATTGGGCAGGAGGTTAGGAAGTGCAGCTCAGTTTCCACCTCATTTTGTGGGCAGTGTGAACATAGCCTGTCTTTTCTTGAGAGCCATGTCTGCCTATGGCGGCCTTTCTCAATAGCAAGGCTATGCTCACTGAGTCTGTACATAGTCAAAGCTTTCCTTAATTTTGGGTCAGTCACAGTGGTCAGGTATTCTGCCGCTGTGTACTCTCTGTGTAGGGCCAAATAGCATTCTAGTGTGCTCTGTTTTTTTGTTAATTCTTTCCAATGTGTCAAGTAATTATCTTTTTGTTTTCTCATGATTTGTTTGGGTCTAATTGTGCTGCTGTCCTGGGGCTCTGAAGGGTGTGTTTTTGTTTGTGAACAGAGCCCCAGGACCAGCTTGCTTAGGGGGCTCTTCTCCAGGTTCATCTCTCTGTAGGTGATGGCTTTATTGTGGAAGGTTTGGGAATCGCTTCATTTTAGGTGGTTATAGAATTCAACGGCTCTTTTCTGGATTTTGATAATTAGTGGGTATCGGCCTAATTCTGCTCTGCATGCATTATTTGGTGTTTTACGTTGTACACGGAGGATATTTTTGCAGAATTCTGCATGCAGAGTCTCAATTTGGTGTTTGTCCCATTTTGTGAAGTCTTGGTTGGTGAGCGGACCCCAGACCTCACAACCATAAAGGGCAATGGGCTCTATGACTGATTCAAGTATTTTTAGCCAAATCCTAATTGGTATGTTGAAATTTATGTTCCTTTTGATGGCATAGAATGCCCTTCTTGCCTTGTCTCTCAGATCGTTCACAGCTTTGTGGAAGTTACCCGTGGCGCTGATGTTTAGGCCATGGTATGTATAGTTTTTTGTGTGCTCTAGGGCAACACTGTCTAGATGGAATTTGTATTTGTGGTCCTGGTGGCTGGACCTTTTTTGGAACACCATTATTTTGGTCTTATTGAGATTTACTGTCAGGGCCCAGGTCTGACAGAATCTGTGCACAAGATCTAGGTGCTGCTGTAGGCCCTCCTTGGTTGGTGACAGAAGCACCAGATCATCAGCAAACAGCAGACATTTGACTTCGGATTCTAGTAGGGTGAGGCCGGGTGCTGCAGACTTTTCTAGTGCTCGCGCCAATTCGTTGATATATATGTTGAAGAGGGTGGGGCTTAAGCTGCATCCCTGTCTAACCCCACGACCCCGTGGAAAGAAATGTGTGTGTTTGTTGCCAATTTTAACCGCACACTTGTTGTTTGTGTACATGGATTTCATAATGTTGTATGTTTTACCCCCAACACCACTTTCCATCAGTTTGTTTAGCAGACCCTCATGCCAAATTGAGTCGAAGGCTTTTTTGAAATCAACAAAGCATGAGAAGACTTTGCCTTTGTTTTGGTTTGTTTGGTTGTCAATTAGGGCGTGCAGGGTGAATACATGGTTTGTTGTACGGTAATTTGGTAAAAAGCCAATTTGACATTTGCTCAGTACATTGTTTTCATTGAGGAAATGTACGAGTCTGCTGTTAATGATAATGCAGAGGATTTTCCCAAGGTTACTGTTGACGCATATTCCACAGTAGTTATTGGGGTCAAATTTGTCTCCACTTTTGTGGATTGGGGTGATCAGTCCTTGGTTCCAAATATTGGGGAAGATGCCAGAGCTAAGGATGATGTTAAAGAGTTTTAGTATAGCCAATTGGAATTTGTTGTCTGTATATTTGATCATTTCATTGAGGATACCATCAACACCACAGGCCTTTTTGGGTTGGAGGGTTTTTATTTTGTCCTGTAACTCATTCAATGTAATTGGAGAGTCTCTCTCTCTCTCTCTCTCTCTCTCTCTCTCTCTCTCTCTCTCTCTCTCTCTCTCTCGCTATCAAACGCTCTATATATCAACTCTCTCTCTCTCGCTATCAAACGCTCTATCTATCAAATCTCTCTCAATATCTCACAAACTCACCCTCTCTCTCTAGATCTCTCTCTATCTATCTCACTCTATCTCTCTCTCCTGTGCTCCCTCAACCCTTCTTTCCACTGAAGCTCAACATTTTTGTTTTCCCCTTTTCCTCTCTTATTTCCTCCTTCCTCCTTCCTCTCAACTGCTCCTCCCACACCTCCTTTCATCCCTCTTTCCTTCAAAACAAAGCAGTCCAGGTTTCTTCATGTCCCGTTTCCCTTCCCCCTCAGAGTGCCTTTTTAACACCTCTTAAAATGAAAGGGAGGGAGGGAGGGAGGGAGGGAGGGAGGGAGGGGTTGAGGGAGTGAGTGAGTGAGTGGTTGAGGGAGGAGACTGGAGGACTTTCTGTATTCATCATCTCAAAGAGCCCCTCATTAAATCCCTCTCTCTCTTTCTCTCTTTCTCTCTCTCTCTCTCTCTCTCTCTCTCTCTCTCTCTCTCTCTCTCTCTCTCTCTCTCTCTCTCTCTCTCTCTCTCTCTCTCTCTCTCTCTCTCTCTCTCTCTCTCTCTCTCTCTCTCTCTCTCTCTCTCTCTCTCTCTCTCTCTCTCTCTCTCTCTCTCTCTCTCTCTCTCTCTCTCTCTCTCTCTCTCTCTCTCTCTCTCTCTCTCTCTCTCTCTCTCTCTCTCTCTCTCTCTCTCTCTCTCTCTCTCTCTCTCTCTCTCCTTCTCTCCATTGCTCCGTTCTCAGTCAGTCAATCAGCCACTCTGGGAACGTTTTAGACTAGTGAAGAGTAAGAGAGAACATGTCAGTCAATCTGTTCTGTTAGCAGCCAGTGAACCTCTTCAGATTGCTTTTGACAAGGGCCCATAGGGCCACACTTTGTGACGCAGTTCCTGAGATGCAGTTCTTGAAAACATCATCGTCAACAACCTGAGTTGTCAGGGCCATAGGGGACACAAGGACACACGCTCTCTCCGATTTGTCCTGTTTAAAAAGAAAATGCAGATGTTAAATTAATGATTTTTCAGCCCATGTTTTATCATAATTATGAATAAAAATATCTGGCAGCATTAATTTGTGGCGGGGGCTCACTGACTGGACCGCCCCTGTTCTCCCTAGTAAGTGGTTCCTTTCAAGGTGTACCATGGAGTATATGAGCTATGCAGGTTGCTAGATAGTGTAGTGTGTGCAGACAGTGTTGTCAGGGGACGAGGAGAGAGAGTGTTGTGTTACACGCACAGTGTTTGATTTGATTTGAGCTGCCGGTGATGGGCAGGACTGACAGAAGGTATGAGCTGCCGGTGATGACCAGGACTGACAGAAGGTATGAGCTGCCGGTGATGGGCAGGACTGACAGAAGGTATGAGCTGCCGGTGAAGGTATGAGCTGCCGGTGATGGGCAGGACTGACAGAAGGTATGAGCTGCCGGTGATGACCAGGACTGATAGAAGGTATGAGCTGCCGGTGATGACCAGGACTGACAGAAGGTATGAGCTGCCGGTGATGGGCAGGACTGACAGAAGGTATGAGCTGCCGGTGATGGGCAGGACTGACGGAAGGTATGAGCTGCCAGTGATGGGCAGGACTGATAGAAGGTATGAGCTGCCGGTGATGACCAGGACTGACAGAAGGTATGAGCTGCCGGTGATGGGCAGGACTGACAGAAGGTATGAGCTGCCGGTGATGGGCAGGACTGACAGAAGGTATGAGCTGCCGGTGATGGGCAGGACTGACAGAAGGTATGAGCTGCCGGTGATGGGCAGGACTGACAGAAGGTATGAGCTGCCGGTGAAGGTATGAGCTGCCGGTGATGGGCAGGACTGACAGAAGGTATGAGCTGCCGGTGATGGGCAGGACTGACAGAAGGTATGAGCTGCCGGTGATGACCAGGACTGATAGAAGGTATGAGCTGCCGGTGATGACCAGGACTGACAGAAGGTATGAGCTGCCGGTGATGGGCAGGACTGACAGAAGGTATGAGCTGCCGGTGATGGGCAGGACTGACGGAAGGTATGAGCTGCCAGTGATGGGCAGGACTGATAGAAGGTATGAGCTGCCGGTGATGACCAGGACTGACAGAAGGTATGAGCTGCCGGTGATGGGCAGGACTGACAGAAGGTATGAGCTGCCGGTGATGGGCAGGACTGACAGAAGGTATGAGCTGCCGGTGATGGGCAGGACTGACAGAAGGTATGAGCTGCCGGTGATGGGCAGGACTGACAGAAGGTATGAGCTGCCGGTGAAGGTATGAGCTGCCGGTGATGGGCAGGACTGACAGAAGGTATGAGCTGCCGGTGATGGGCAGGACTGACAGAAGGTATGAGCTGCCGGTGATGACCAGGACTGATAGAAGGTATGAGCTGCCGGTGATGACCAGGACTGACAGAAGGTATGAGCTGCCGGTGATGGGCAGGACTGACAGAAGGTATGAGCTGCCGGTGATGGGCAGGACTGACGGAAGGTATGAGCTGCCAGTGATGGGCAGGACTGATAGAAGGTATGAGCTGCCGGTGATGACCAGGACTGACAGAAGGTATGAGCTGCCGGTGATGGGCAGGACTGACAGAAGGTATGAGCTGCCGGTGATGGGCAGGACTGACAGAAGGTATGAGCTGCCGGTGATGGGCAGGACTGACAGAAGGTATGAGCTGCCGGTGATGGGCAGGACTGACAGAAGGTATGAGCTGCCGGTGAAGGTATGAGCTGCCGGTGATGGGCAGGACTGACAGAAGGTATGAGCTGCCGGTGATGGGCAGGACTGACAGAAGGTATGAGCTGCCAGTGATGGCCAGGACTGACAGAAGGTATGTTTGGAAATCAATGTGATCAAGCTACGTATGTAGTCTATTCCTTCTTCCTTCTTGGTGAATAAATACATCTTGTTTCTCAGTAATACTAGACAGCCACCTAGCAATTTAATGAAGTTGGCTTTAGCTAGCCAGCGAGATCAATCTCCAAACATCATAACCAGTTACCAAGCCATTTCATGCTATCAATGGAGTTAGACCAGCTTGTCTAACTATCTTAGCTGGTGTGCCTGCTAGCAAGATTGCCAGACTTTAGAAAACACTGTAACTGCTTTAATTATTGGGTTATGATACGTTATACCAGTGTGGCAGTTGAACTAACCTCCTAAGTCATAACAGTTCTTAAAGAATCAATGTGCATCATTCATTAAAATGACAAGTGAACAGATAAAGAGGATGCTTAGATAACCTAGGCAGAAAAATATAAATATTGTATTACACAATTAATCATAATGATTATCACTCTAGATTTCAGGAAAAAACAGTTTCAGGTGTTTGAAAAATGCTAAATTCTCCAACATCACCCCCCCCCCCCCCCCCCCATCCTCACATATTGTGCCCCTCTAAAAAATATTGATATGAAATGTCAAGACAGGAAGAGAGAATCAATCAATAGTTAAAATCTACTAGCTGTTTATCAGAGACTGGACATCTTCTGCATTGACTCTCACTTTAATTCTCCTGTTAGCAATTAGCTGAATCAATAATTTTGGGGGTTTGTTAGTAAGTTATTTTTATTTGTCTTTTTTATGGTTTGTCATGACGTTGGCCTGAGTGGGAGAAGTTTATGACCCCCATAAATACCTTTCTCCCTTCCCTCTCTCTTGACTCTACAGAAGGACTCTTGAAAAGCCTTTGTTAAACATAGAGAGTCGGGGAACATCAAAAGGTGGGGGGAAAGGAACCATATTTCGGTAATCCAACCAGTTGAAAATATGCGTTGGTACTTAATGAATATGATGCCAGATCAGTTGGCGTCTGAGACATTCTTACTAATGATAGGATGACATAAACTGTATCTTGGAAAGTCTTGTGCAATTTAAACGTTTAAACATGAAACTCTTTGTGAAAAGATGAAATGTAATTTTAGCTTCTTAATGAGAGAACTGTGTTTTCATAAGGTTTAAGCTCTGATCACTCAGTGGCCCCGCCCATGTGAAGAGACATTGGTTATAAACTATGAAACATGCCCTTCTCTTCCCTCCTATATAAAGCCCTTGACGAAAATGTACCTTTCTCTTCCGAGGACGATCGGACGACGGTCCATATGTTAAAAGCACTAACATGTCAACTACGGAACTAAGCCAACCTCAGCGTGAGCTTTGGTTGCGAATGGTATGAACTTTGAACTCTTATTCACTACAGAAGTGATACCTCCTAGCCGTTGAGTTAGCAACAGCAGCTGTAAACGTGGGCTAGGAAAGGATGGACAAAGGACCTGGTCTAACAAACAACACAATACTACAAAGTATCCAGTTTATCACCGGAGACCTTCTTCAGAGGAAGATCTCTGTCGGGCAACACGGCCAGCATCTACCACCAACTTACCGAAGTGCAGCTCAGAGTAAATATTTATTGCATTTTCCTTTTTCACATGGGCGGTTATTTAGAATGAATAAAATACTGTATTTACGATAGCATAGCTGCCTACGGCCCGATAGAGACATAGCTTCTCCCTTTGTTCCTCAGTCTTCCCGCTCTTTCATTCAAACCCAACCTCCTCTCTTTAAGTAACCAGCCGTCATATCTGTTCCGTCTGCTAGGGACGTTTTCCTGACATAATTTGTAATCAATGTATGATTCATTCTGTGTATATGTAATTCTGTGTGATTAGTTAGGTATTTAGAAATAAATAATTAAACAATTTTGTAGTGCTGATTCAACTTGTTAGCCAGGGTTCGTGAAGAACCAATAATTTACAACTTTCAGATGAGACTACTAAACAAGGTGAAGATTAAATATTGACTGCTATTGAGGTAAATGATTACCAGGTCTTTAAGAGTTTATTCAGAAGATAACAGCTCTATAAACATTCTTTCATGGTGCCCCGACTTTCTAGTTAATTATCTACCTGATTAGCTTAATCAGGTAATATTAATTACAGAGAAATTATTTTATAGAATAGCATGTCATGTCACTTAATCCGGCATAACCAAAGACACGACAGGTGCTAAACTGTTATGAACAAAACAAACACAAAAACAGAAATATACAAACAAGAGTACACAAACCTAACAGACAGGGGTATTACACATGGAGATACATTTTCAACTTGTCCAGATGTTTTATGGTACGTATTGCTTTTTTTGTTTTTACACTGACTGAATCAATCATTATCATTCAGCCCGTTAGCATTTAGCTAAGTGTGCTTCCCAAAATGGCACCCTATTCCCTATACAGTGCACTACCCTATGAGCCCTGGTCAAAAGTAGTGCACTGTAAAGGGAATAGGGTGCCAATTGGGATACGCATAAAATCTCCAGTCCAATGCTGAACGAGTCTGTAGTAAATCTGACTGAACTGGGTAAATGATGGGTAAATTACTGTGTCCTAAATACCTAAATAAAGTATTGCTAACATGGGTAAAAAGCTATTTTTTTGTGTGTGAATGATTAAGTTAATCAGCGTTTTCAACCAGGATGAAGAGCAGGCAGGATTGAATAATACCCTGATGAAGGCAGCTTGTCTGTGGAAACATTACACATAAATATTTTTGCATCTGAGCTCCCAGAGTGCGTGGCTCTCCTTCGTTTTTCTTTTTTTAGGAGTGCACACTGAAAACACATGGAGCCATAGACAGTTTCTTAAAAGGCCTCTTAGACAACTATCAACTGTGTGTGTGTGTGTGTGTGTGTGTGTGTGTGTGTGTGTGTGTGTGTGTGTGTGTGTGTGTGTGCGTGCCTGTGCTAGTTTGTGAGAGCCCCTGTCACATCCATTATAGGTGTGACAGTCAAAGTGATGTCTGCATCAACTGCTCTCCCTCCTGTGGCCTGACTTACCAGCTCTCACAGTCTCATGTCAGAATTAGACGTTCGTTAATGTTTCTCAAACATCAAATTTCAACGCGTTTAGGGTTAAGTTGAGGCATTAACTCCCAATGGTTAAGGTTAGGCATTAACTCCCAATGGTTAAGGTTAGGCATTAACTCCCAATGGTTAAGGTTAGGCATTAACTCCCAATGGTTAAGGTGAGGGTTAAGGTGTGGGATAGACTTCAAACTAAAATATGAAAAATAACTTTCTAGCGCTGGATTTGAAGATGCAACCGTTTGGAATCAGATGCTAACGCCCATCTACCATCCCAGTCCACAACACCTAGGCACACGTGAAACCGACTCGAAGGTAACAGCACTCACGGTTGCCCCTGGTGGGGCTGGTTAACACTTCATCTCCCAATGTCCTCAGCCCATCCATCCGTACATCAGCTGTTAGGCCCTCACTTCTCCTATCAATCTACCACACTAGACAAGGGAGCGTTGAGGAAGGGGGGACGGAGGGAGGGAGAGTGGTGTCTGCTCCAGGACTGGAGGAGTAGAGAAACATGATGTAGATGAGAGAGGGAGGAATGCTTTGGTAGGGGAGGAGAGAGAGGGATAGAGAGATGGGGTGAGGAGAGAGAGGCAGGGAAAGAGAAGGGAAGGGGTGGGAAGGAGAGAGAGAGCGGGAGGGAAGGAAAGAGAGATGGGGGAGGAGAGAGAGGTAGGAAGGGAATGAAAGAAGGAGAGTGAGGGACACAGGGAGGTGAGGAGAAGTGTTTTTATATCCTCTCCAGTCCTCATAATGTCATGTTACCTATCACCATCACCTCACAGCAGTCTCCATAATGTCATGTTACCTATCACCATCACCTCGCAGCAGTCTCCATAATGTCATGTTACCTATCACCATCACCTCACAGCAGTCTCCATAATGTCATGTTACCTATCACCATCACCTCACAGCAGTCTCCATAATGTCATGTTACCTATCACCATCACCTCACAGCAGTCTCCATAATGTCATGTTACCTATCACCATCACCTCACAGCAGTCTCCATAATGTCATGTTACCTATCACCATCACCTCACAGCAGTCTCCATAATGTCATGTTACCTATCACCATCACCTCACAGCAGTCTCCATAATGTCATGTTACCTATCACCATCACCTCACAGCAGTCTCCATAATGTCATGTTACCTATCACCATCACCTCACAGCAGTCTCCATAATGTCATGTTACCTATCACCATCACCTCACAGCAGTCTCCATAATGTCATGTTACCTATCACCATCACCTCACAGCAGTCTCCATAATGTCATGTTACCTATCACCATCACCTCACAGCAGTCTCCATAATGTCATGTTACCTATCACCATCACCTCACAGCAGTCTCCATAATGTCATGTTATCTATCACCATCACCTCACAGCAGTCTCCATAATGTCATGTTACCTATCACCATCACCTCACAGCAGTCTCCATAATGTCATGTTACCTATCACCATCACCTCACAGCAGTCTCCATAATGTCATGTTACCTATCACCATCACCTCACAGCAGTCTCCATAATGTCATGTTACCTATCACCATCACCTCACAGCAGTCTCCATAATGTCATGTTACCTATCACCATCACCTCACAGCAGTCTCCATAATGTCATGTTACCTATCACCATCACCTCACAGCAGTCTCCATAATGTCATGTTACCTATCACCATCACCTCACAGCAGTCTCCATAATGTCATGTTACCTATCACCATCACCTCACAGCAGTCTCCATAATGTCATGTTACCTATCACCATCACCTCACAGCAGTCTCCATAATGTCATGTTACCTATCACCATCACCTCACAGCAGTCTCCATAATGTCATGTTACCTATCACCATCACCTCACAGCAGTCTCCATAATGTCATGTTACCTATCACCATCACCTCACAGCAGTCTCCATAATGTCATGTTACCTATCACCATCACCTCACAGCAGTCTCCATAATGTCATGTTACCTATCACCATCACCTCACAGCAGTCTCCATAATGTCATGTTACCTATCACCATCACCTCACAGCAGTCTCCATAATGTCATGTTACCTATCACCATCACCTCACAGCAGTCTCCATAATGTCATGTTACCTATCACCATCACCTCACAGCAGTCTCCATAATGTCATGTTACCTATCACCATCACCTCACAGCAGTCTCCATAATGTCATGTTACCTATCACCATCACCTCACAGCAGTCTCCATAATGTCATGTTACCTATCACCATCACCTCACAGCAGTCTCCATAATGTCATGTTACCTATCACCATCACCTCACAGCAGTCTCCATAATGTCATGTTACCTATCACCATCACCTCACAGCAGTCTCCATAATGTCATGTTACCTATCACCATCACCTCACAGCAGTCTCCATAATGTCATGTTACCTATCACCATCACCTCACAGCAGTCTCCATAATGTCATGTTACCTATCACCATCACCTCACAGCAGTCTCCATAATGTCATGTTACCTATCACCATCACCTCACAGCAGTCTCCATAATGTCATGTTACCTATCACCATCACCTCACAGCAGTCTCCATAATGTCATGTTACCTATCACCATCACCTCACAGCAGTCTCCATAATGTCATGTTACCTATCACCATCACCTCACAGCAGTCTCCATAATGTCATGTTACCTATCACCATCACCTCACAGCAGTCTCCATAATGTCATGTTACCTATCACCATCACCTCACAGCAGTCTCCATAATGTCATGTTACCTATCACCATCACCTCACAGCAGTCTCCATAATGTCATGTTACCTATCACCATCACCTCACAGCAGTCTCCATAATGTCATGTTACCTATCACCATCACCTCACAGCAGTCTCCATAATGTCATGTTACCTATCACCATCACCTCACAGCAGTCTCCATAATGTCATGTTACCTATCACCATCACCTCACAGCAGTCTCCATAATGTCATGTTACCTATCACCATCACCTCACAGCAGTCTCCATAATGTCATGTTACCTATCACCATCACCTCACAGCAGTCTCCATAATGTCATGTTACCTATCACCATCACCTCACAGCAGTCTCCATAATGTCATGTTACCTATCACCATCACCTCACAGCAGTCTCCATAATGTCATGTTACCTATCACCATCACCTCACAGCAGTCTCCATAATGTCATGTTACCTATCACCATCACCTCACAGCAGTCTCCATAATGTCATGTTACCTATCACCATCACCTCACAGCAGTCTCCATAATGTCATGTTACCTATCACCATCACCTCACAGCAGTCTCCATAATGTCATGTTACCTATCACCATCACCTCACAGCAGTCTCCATAATGTCATGTTACCTATCACCATCACCTCACAGCAGTCTCCATAATGTCATGTTACCTATCACCATCACCTCACAGCAGTCTCCATAATGTCATGTTACCTATCACCATCACCTCACAGCAGTCTCCATAATGTCATGTTACCTATCACCATCACCTCACAGCAGTCTCCATAATGTCATGTTACCTATCACCATCACCTCACAGCAGTCTCCATAATGTCATGTTACCTATCACCATCACCTCACAGCAGTCTCCATAATGTCATGTTACCTATCACCATCACCTCACAGCAGTCTCCATAATGTCATGTTACCTATCACCATCACCTCACAGCAGTCTCCATAATGTCATGTTACCTATCACCATCACCTCACAGCAGTCTCCATAATGTCATGTTACCTATCACCATCACCTCACAGCAGTCTCCATAATGTCATGTTACCTATCACCATCACCTCACAGCAGTCTCCATAATGTCATGTTACCTATCACCATCACCTCACAGCAGTCTCCATAATGTCATGTTACCTATCACCATCACCTCACAGCAGTCTCCATAATGTCATGTTACCTATCACCATCACCTCACAGCAGTCTCCATAATGTCATGTTACCTATCACCATCACCTCACAGCAGTCTCCATAATGTCATGTTACCTATCACCATCACCTCACAGCAGTCTCCATAATGTCATGTTACCTATCACCATCACCTCACAGCAGTCTCCATAATGTCATGTTACCTATCACCATCACCTCACAGCAGTCTCCATAATGTCATGTTACCTATCACCATCACCTCACAGCAGTCTCCATAATGTCATGTTACCTATCACCATCACCTCACAGCAGTCTCCATAATGTCATGTTACCTATCACCATCACCTCACAGCAGTCTCCATAATGTCATGTTACCTATCACCATCACCTCACAGCAGTCTCCATAATGTCATGTTACCTATCACCATCACCTCACAGCAGTCTCCATAATGTCATGTTACCTATCACCATCACCTCACAGCAGTCTCCATAATGTCATGTTACCTATCACCATCACCTCACAGCAGTCTCCATAATGTCATGTTACCTATCACCATCACCTCACAGCAGTCTCCATAATGTCATGTTACCTATCACCATCACCTCACAGCAGTCTCCATAATGTCATGTTACCTATCACCATCACCTCACAGCAGTCTCCATAATGTCATGTTACCTATCACCATCACCTCACAGCAGTCTCCATAATGTCATGTTACCTATCACCATCACCTCACAGCAGTCTCCATAATGTCATGTTACCTATCACCATCACCTCACAGCAGTCTCCATAATGTCATGTTACCTATCACCATCACCTCACAGCAGTCTCCATAATGTCATGTTACCTATCACCATCACCTCACAGCAGTCTCCATAATGTCATGTTACCTATCACCATCACCTCACAGCAGTCTCCATAATGTCATGTTACCTATCACCATCACCTCACAGCAGTCTCCATAATGTCATGTTACCTATCACCATCACCTCACAGCAGTCTCCATAATGTCATGTTACCTATCACCATCACCTCACAGCAGTCTCCATAATGTCATGTTACCTATCACCATCACCTCACAGCAGTCTCCATAATGTCATGTTACCTATCACCATCACCTCACAGCAGTCTCCATAATGTCATGTTACCTATCACCATCACCTCACAGCAGTCTCCATAATGTCATGTTACCTATCACCATCACCTCACAGCAGTCTCCATAATGTCATGTTACCTATCACCATCACCCTACAGCAGTCTCCATAATGTCATGTTACCTATCACCATCACCTCACAGCAGTCTCCATAATGTCATGTTACCTATCACCATCACCTCACAGCAGTCTCCATAATGTCATGTTACCTATCACCATCACCTCACAGCAGTCTCCATAATGTCATGTTACCTATCACCATCACCTCACAGCAGTCTCCATAATGTCATGTTACCTATCACCATCACCTCACAGCAGTCTCCATAATGTCATGTTACCTATCACCATCACCTCACAGCAGTCTCCATAATGTCATGTTACCTATCACCATCACCTCACAGCAGTCTCCATAATGTCATGTTACCTATCACCATCACCTCACAGCAGTCTCCATAATGTCATGTTACCTATCACCATCACCTCACAGCAGTCTCCATAATGTCATGTTACCTATCACCATCACCTCACAGCAGTCTCCATAATGTCATGTTACCTATCACCATCACCTCACAGCAGTCTCCTATCAGCATATCATCAGAGTTTATACTGCTACGTGTGTGTTCTATTCTGTCTATTTTTGTTTCTACTTTTTGTAATGCCTCACACCACTTATCACCAACACGCCGGGAGGACAATTACACTTCAAATATGTTATCACCTCATTTAAAATGAGGTGTAAACCCTGTGGTGTTACTAACAAGACAACTAGCAAACTTATGTGCATATATGTGCCTGTTTCCATCCAGATGGGGACAGATTTTCAATGAACTATTCTTAAATCCGCATTAAAAACAAATATGCAAATTTTCCCACCAGAAGTGTGTTTCCATTAAACTGACTTGTTGTGGATTTAAATGCTGTGTGATGACAAGGTGCATATAAAAAGCAATTTGGTGCTTTAGTTTTCATATACCAGATAAAAAGCTAGTTGGTGCTTTAGTTTTCATATACCAGATAAAAAGCTAGTTTGTGCTTTAGTTTTCATATACCAGATAAAAAGCTAGTTGGTGCTTTAGTTTTCATATACCAGATAAAAAGCTAGTTGGTGCTTTAGTTTTCATATACCAGATAAAAAGCTAGTTGGTGCTTTAGTTTTCATATACCAGATAAAAAGCTAGTTGGTGCTCTAGTTTTCATATACCAGATAAAAAGCGAAGTTCAATGTGTTTCCATCACATTTTCTTCTCTACCGATGGTTTGGTCACAAAAATGGTTGCGATTAAATAATAAACTTGCTGATTCTGGTTTTGGCGCGTTCTCTAGACATCAGCTTGCTGATTCTGGGTTTGGCGCGTTCTCTAGACAACAGCTTGCTGATTCTGGGTTTGGTGTGTTCTCTAGACAACAGCTTGCTGATTCTGGGTTTGGTGTGTTCTCTAGACAACAGCTTGCTGATTCTAGTTTTGGTGTGTTCTCTAGACAACAGCTTGTCGATTCTGGTTTTGGTGTGTTCCCTAGAAGACAGCTTGCTAATTCTGGTTTTGGCATGTTCCCTAGACAATAGCTTGCTGATTCTGGTTTTGGCGTGTTCTCTAGACAACAGCTTGTCGATTCTGGTTTTGGCGCATGTTCTCTAGACAACAGCTTGCTGATTCTGGTTTTGGCGCATGTTCCCTAGACTACAGCTTGCTGATTCTGGTTTTGGCGCATGTTCCCTAGACAACAGCTTGCTGATTCTGGTTTTGGCGTGTTGTCTAGACAACAGCTTGCTGATTCTGGTTTTGGTGCGTGTTCTCTAGACAACAGCTTGCTGATTCTGGTTTTGGCGTGTTGTCTAGACAACAGCTTGCTAATTCTGGTTTTGGTGTGTTCTCTAGACAACAGCTTGCTGATTCTGGTTTTGGTGTGTTCTCTAGACAACAGATTGTCGATTCTGGTTTTGGTGTGTTCCCTAGACAATAGCTTGCTGATTCTGGTTTTGGCGTGTTGTCTAGACAACAGCTTGCTAATTCTGGTTTTGGTGTGTTCTCTAGACAACAGCTTGCTGATTCTGGTTTTGGCATGTTCTCTAGACAACAGCTTGTCGATTCTGGTTTTGGCGCATGTTCTCTAGACAACAGCTTGCTGATTCTGGTTTTGGCGCATGTTCCCTAGACTACAGCTTGCTGATTCTGGTTTTGGCGCATGTTCCCTAGACAACAGCTTGCTGATTCTGGTTTTGGCGTGTTGTCTAGACAACAGCTTGCTGATTCTGGTTTTGGTGCGTGTTCTCTAGACAACAGCTTGCTGATTCTGGTTTTGGCGTGTTGTCTAGACAACAGCTTGCTAATTCTGGTTTTGGTGTGTTCTCTAGACAACAGCTTGCTGATTCTGGTTTTGGTGTGTTCTCTAGACAACAGATTGTCGATTCTGGTTTTGGTGTGTTCCCTAGACAACAGCTTGCTGATTCTGGTTTTGGCGTGTTGTCTAGACAACAGCTTGCTAATTCTGGTTTTGGTGTGTTCTCTAGACAACAGCTTGCTGATTCTGGTTTTGGCATGTTCTCTAGACAACAGCTTGCTGATTCTGGTTTTGGTGTGTTCTCTAGACAACAGATTGTCGATTCTGGTTTTGGTGTGTTCCCTAGACAACAGCTTGCTGATTCTGGTTTTGGCGTGTTCCCTAGACAACAGCTTGCTGATTCTGGTTTTGGCGTGTTGTCTAGACAACAGCTTGCTGATTCTGGTTTTGGCGCATGTTCCCTAGACAGCAGCTTGCTGATTCTGGTTTTGGCGTGTTCCCTAGACAACAGCTTGCTGATTCTGGTTTTGGCGCATGTTCCCTAGACAACAGCTTGCTGATTCTGGTTTTGGTGCATGTTCTCTAGACAACAGCTTGCTGATTCTGGTTTTGGTGCATGTTCTCTAGACAACAGCTTGCTGATTTTGGTTTTGGCGCATGTTCTCTAGACAACAGCTTGTCGATTCTGGTTTTGGCGTGTTCTCTAGACAACAGCTTGTCGATTCTGGTTTTGGCGTGTTCTCTAGACAACAGCTTGCTGATTCTGGTTTTGGCGTGTTCCCTAGACAACAGCTTGCTGATTCTGGTTTTGGCGTGTTCCCTAGACAACAGCTTGCTGATTCTGGTTTTGGCGCATGTTCCTTAGACAACAGCTTGCTGATTCTGGTTTTGGCGTGTTCCCTAGACAACAGCTTGCTGATTCTGGTTTTGGCATGTTCCCTATACAACAGCTTGCTGATTCTGGTTTTGGCATGTTCTCTAGACAACAGCTTGTTGATTCTGGTTTTGGCGTGTTCTCTAGACAACAGCTTGTCGATTCTGGTTTTGGCGTGTTCTCTAGACAACAGCTTGCTGATTCTGGTTTTGGCGTGTTCCCTAGACAACAGCTTGCTAATTCTGGTTTTGGTGTGTTCTCTAGACAACAGCTTGCTGATTCTTGTTTTGGCATGTTCTCTAGACAACAGCTTGCTGATTCTGGTTTTGGTGTGTTCTCTAGACAACAGATTGTCGATTCTGGTTTTGGTGTGTTCCCTAGACAACAGCTTGCTGATTCTGGTTTTGGCGTGTTCCCTAGACAACAGCTTGCTGATTCTGGTTTTGGCGTGTTGTCTAGACAACAGCTTGCTGATTCTGGTTTTGGCGCATGTTCCCTAGACAGCAGCTTGCTGATTCTGGTTTTGGCGTGTTCCCTAGACAACAGCTTGCTGATTCTGGTTTTGGCGCATGTTCCCTAGACAACAGCTTGCTGATTCTGGTTTTGGTGCATGTTCTCTAGACAACAGCTTGCTGATTCTGGTTTTGGTGCATGTTCTCTAGACAACAGCTTGCTGATTTTGGTTTTGGCGCATGTTCTCTAGACAACAGCTTGTCGATTCTGGTTTTGGCGTGTTCTCTAGACAACAGCTTGTCGATTCTGGTTTTGGCGTGTTCTCTAGACAACAGCTTGCTGATTCTGGTTTTGGCGTGTTCCCTAGACAACAGCTTGCTGATTCTGGTTTTGGCGTGTTCCCTAGACAACAGCTTGCTGATTCTGGTTTTGGCGCATGTTCCTTAGACAACAGCTTGCTGATTCTGGTTTTGGCGTGTTCCCTAGACAACAGCTTGCTGATTCTGGTTTTGGCATGTTCCCTATACAACAGCTTGCTGATTCTGGTTTTGGCATGTTCTCTAGACAACAGCTTGTCGATTCTGGTTTTGGCGTGTTCTCTAGACAACAGCTTGTCGATTCTGGTTTTGGCGTGTTCTCTAGACAACAGCTTGCTGATTCTGGTTTTGGCGTGTTCCCTAGACAACAGCTTGCTGATTCTGGTTTTGGCGTGTTCCCTAGACAACAGCTTGCTGATTCTGGTTTTGGCGCATGTTCCCTAGACAACAGCTTGCTGATTCTGGTTTTGGCGTGTTCCCTAGACAACAGCTTGCTGATTCTGGTTTTGGCATGTTTCCTATACAACAGCTTGCTGATTCTGGTTTTGGCATGTTCTCTAGACAACAGCTTGTCGATTCTGGTTTTGGCGTGTTCTCTAGACAACAGCTTGCTGATTCTGGTTTTGGCATGTTCTCTAGACAACAGCTTGCTGATTCTGGTTTTGGAGTGTTCTCTTGACAGCAGCTTGCTGATTCTGGTTTTGGCGTGTTCCCTAGACAACAGCTTGCTCATTCTGGTTTTGGTGTGTTCTCTAGACAACAGCTTGCTGATTCTGGTTTTGGCATGTTCCCTAGACAACAGCTTGCTGATTCTGGTTTTGGAGTGTTCTCTTGACAGCAGCTTGCTGATTCTGGTTTTGGCGTGTTCCCTAGACAACAGCTTGCTGATTCTGGTTTTGGTGTGTTCTCTAGACAACAGCTTGCTGATTCTGGTTTTGGTGTGTTCCCTAGACAACAGCTTGCTGATTCTGGTTTTGGTGTGTTCCCTAGACAACAGCTTGCTGATTCTGGTTTTGGCGCATGTTCTCTAGACAACAGCTTGTCGATTCTGGTTTTGGTGTGTTGCCTAGACAACAGCTTGCTGATTCTGGTTTTGGTGTGTTCCCTAGACAACAGCTCGCTGATTCTGGTTTTGGCGCATGTTCTCTAGACAACAGCTTGCCGATTCTGGTTTTGGTGTGTTCCCTAGACAACAGCTTGCTGATTCTGGTTTTGGTGTGTTCCCTAGACAACAGCTTGCTGATTCTGGTTTTGGCGCATGTTCTCTAGACAACAGCTTGCTGATTCTGGTTTTGGTGTGTTCCCTAGACAACAGCTTGCTGATGAAGCGGACAGGGTATCTGGATTTTTATTTGATCATGTCACCAGCATCCAAATAAGACCCTCAATATTTAATGGAAATTTGCGTCAAGGTCATCACCGTCCATCACTTAACGCCACCATAAATTCATCAGAATTGACTTAATTTGCCTATAACCTCTCAATGCTTTCCCACGTC
This sequence comes from Oncorhynchus mykiss, assembly GCF_013265735.2. Classification (NCBI taxonomy): domain Eukaryota; kingdom Metazoa; phylum Chordata; class Actinopteri; order Salmoniformes; family Salmonidae; genus Oncorhynchus; species Oncorhynchus mykiss. The sequence goes on from NC_048574.1 coordinate 76,854,947, forward strand.
CTGGTGTAAGTACAATGTAGCATATCATCACGTGACTCTAACTTTACTTCCACATGATTTATTATATCAATATTTGCCCATGACAGGTGCAACTGAAATTCGGGGCGTTCCTGCATCTGCAGTAACCCCTCTTTATACTTCTATTGGTCAATGTTTAAGGAGGCGGTAGGGGGGGGGGGGGTTCTGTAGTGACGCTGCTCTGCGCCACTCTAAGGTATAAGACTAGAACAGAATAAACTTTGGTTCATCCATCCATCCCTCCCTCCCTCCCTCCACAGGAAATGTAGAGAAAGAGAGAGAAAACAACTCATGGGCCCCATAGGGCTCTGATCCAAGGTAGTGCATTATAAAGGGAATGGGGTGGCATTGGGGACACAGCTGGGTCATCAGAGTAATATCATGACATCAGTTGAAACAACATTTATGATTTATTTTCTCCTTTATACCAGGCATAATACAAGTGTGTTTTTTCTCTCCTTCTTCTTGGCACCAGTTGTTTCTGTTTGTTCAATAGTAATGTATGAGCTTGATTCCTCTTTGTGACACACACACGTGTGTGTGTGTGTGTGTGTGTGTGTGTGTGTGTGTGTGTGTGTGTGTGAGATGTTGCATATGTGTGCATGCCTCTGATATTCTCTCCTATTCTCTTCTCTCCTAAGTCTTTCTCTGTCTCATTCCTCTCATCCTCTGCTCTGTACTGGGTTAAGTAGGAGCTTGTCGAGCCCTCATTAACATTGACTGGCATTCCTTTGGGTCTCCCGCTCTCTTGGCTTGGCTGTAGACACACACACACACACACCTCACACACACACACACACCACACACCACACCACACCACACCACACACACACACACACACATCACACACCACACACCACACACCAAACACACACACCACACATCACACACACACACCACACATCACACACACACACACCACACACCACACACACACCACACACACACACACCACACACCACACACCACACACCACACACACCACACACACACCACATACAGCCGCTCTGCTCCGACTCTTTCCCTTCACCCTTACTGGACTCTGTTCATGGCCCCACAACAATATGTCCTTCTGCCTCAATTACCTCCCACGTCATTATGCCTTCCCAGACCTAAACCCTGCTCTCAATAGCTCTGTCCAGCCAGCCTGCATCACACACACACACACACACCACACCACACACACCACACACACACACACACCGCACGCACGCACGCACGCACACACACACCTCACACACACACCACACCACACCACACACACACACCACACACACACACACACACCACACCACACCCCACACCACACCACACACCGCACGCACGCACACACACACACACACACACACACACACACACACACACACACACACACACACACACACACACACACACTACCATGGCCTCTTGGTAATGATGGAGTTGTCGGACAATAATTAGCTATCGCTAATAAGCATTTACCCAACAGTGTGTGTGTGTGTTTGTGTGTGTGTGTGTGTGTGTGTGTGTTATTTACCCAACAGCAGACAGTCATTATGTCTCCACGTTCCTACCCATTAGTCTCTCATTAGCAGGCTGAACCCTGAATGAATGGAGGAGTGAGAATGGAGACGGTTGAATATCGTGTTACGTAACGAACATGACGATGTGTTGATCTTTTGACCAAGGTTAAACGGATGGGGTGGTTGAACTCCGGTTCATGTTGTGACGTTGTTGACAAGGTGTTATGTCTGGAAGTTGTCATTTATAGAGTCTCTTTTTTTTCTCAACCCCTGGTTCCTGGACCAACACTGTTCCCCAGGGTGTTGTTGACGGACCCTCGGATGGGTATAAGGAACTGACATTAATCCTCAAATGGTTATAATGTTAGCAAGAATTGCTGTAGCTTGCAGGTCCATGGAACGGAAAAGGTTGAGAATCACTGTCCTAGACCATGTGACACCTGACATAGTGCTAGCTATATCATCTCTACTCTTTAATGACCCCTGACATAGTGCTAGCTACATCAACTCCACTCTTTAATGACACCTGACATAGTGCTAGCTACATCATATCTACTCTTTAATGACACCTGACATAGTGCTAGCTACATCAACTCCACTCTTTAATAACACCTGACATAGTGCTAGCTACATCAACTCCACTCTTTAATAACACCTGACATAGTGCTAGCTACATCAACTCCACTCTTTAATAACACCTGACATAGTGCTAGCTACATCATCTCTACTCTTTAATGACCCCTGACATAGTGCTAGCTACATCAACTCCACTCTTTAATAACACCTGACATAGTGCTAGCTACATCAACTCCACTCTTTAATAACACCTGACATAGTGCTAGCTACATCAACTCCACTCTTTAATAACACCTGACATAGTGCTAGCTACATCAACTCCACTCTTTAATGACACCTGACATAGTGCTAGCTACATCAACTCCACTCTTTAATGACACCTGACATAGTGCTAGCTACATCAACTCCACTCTTTAATGACACCTGACATAGTGCTAGCTACATCATCTCTACTCTTTAATGACACCTGACATAGTGCTAGCTACATCATCTCTACTCCTTAATAACACCTGACATAGTGCTAGCTACATCAACTCCACTCTTTAATGACACCTGACATAGTGCTAGCTACATCAACTCCACTCTTTAATAACACCTGACATAGTGCTAGCTACATCAACTCCGCTCTTTAATAATAACACATATCTACATTTGATCCTTTTAAATGTTTTCATCAAGACTTGAGCCGTCCCAATTCATACCCATAAATCTCTCAATTTGAAGAAATAAGACCACCCCCCCCCCTTTTGCCTTCAAAAGAAATGAGTGAAGATTAGAAAGAGAAGTTACTCTGACATACCAGCCTCTTATGAGCTCGTCATATTGAATGTTTTAGAACAGTCTGCCCCCTTTCAATCTTTCCCAGGTTAAGCCAGTCTCTTTGAAGTGGAGCGTGTGTGTGTGTGTGTGTGTGTGTATCTATCTACTTATGTCTCCTTCTCTTCTCTTCTGTTCTTCAGTCTAATTAAAAAGAACCCGTCTTGAATCTTATCAGGGAACACATCTCCGATCAGGAAATCACATGACTTTTTTACAAGTGTGTCGAGTGTGTGTGTTTGCGTGCGATACCAACGGCAAACTGAACTTCAGCGTGCCAAGTGAGGAGAATTACAACCATCGCCTCCACCCCGACACACACACACACACACACACACACACACACCTCGGAGTGAGGGGAGGACCGTACGTAGTGTTACCATGAGCGATAACGAGGAGGCTTAAGGATCTCTGCCATCTAATCACTGCCTGCATTTCAAAGGGAAGAGCTACCAATTAAAATAGATGGAGCTCAATAAGGACTCACGACCTGGCCTCGACTAGCTGTGGAGAGATGGAGGGAAAGAGGGAGAGAGGGGAGGGAGAGATATAGATAGAAATAGAGCTAGACAGAGAGAGAGAGAAACGGAGAGAGAGTGAAAGAACCATCTAGCACCCTGACTTCAAAACCAATCGGCCATGTCTCAGTACCGAACAGGGAGTGGGAGAGAGATAGTAAAAGAGTGAGACAGAGAGAAAAAGAGGAAGAGTGAGAGAGGAAGAGAAAGAGGCAGAAAGAAAGAGGCAGAGAGAGAGAGAGAAAGAGAGGCTTGATGAATACACACGTGAGGTCCCTGCTGAGGTGACTTACAGGTTTATGGATAATAATAGGAATGGAGTGATGGAGCAGAGTAATGGAGCAGAAAGACAGAGGAGCAGATTGGAGAGAAGGAGCAGAGGACTTGCTGGAGGGGTGGAGAGCCTCACAAACGTTTGACCGGATGGTTTGTGAGTCTCTAGTGAGACTGTGGGAGGATTAATACCCTGGATAAGAGGGCTGTGATTAAAGTGTGTGTGTGTGTGTGTGCAAGCGCACATACATGTGATGCACATCATATGGAGTGTTCAAGTTGTCTGAACGTGTCAGTAGGGAAGCACATCATATGGAGTGTTCAAGTTGTCTGAACGTGTCAGTAGGGAAGCACATCATATGGAGTGTTCAAGTTGTCTGAACGTGTCAGTAGGGAAGCACATCATATGGAGTGTTCAAGTTGTCTGAACGTGTCAGTAGGGAAGCACATCATATGGAGTGTTCAAGTTGTCTGAACGTGTCAGTAGGAAGCACATCATATGGAGTGTTCAAGTTGTCTGAACGTGTCAGTAGGGAAGCACATCATATGGAGTGTTCAAGTTGTCTGAACGTGTCAGTGAGGAAGCACATCATATGGAGTGTTCAAGTTGTCTGAACGTGTCAGTGAGGAAGCACATCATATGGAGTGTTCAAGTTGTCTGAACGTGTCAGTGAGGAAGCACATCATATGGAGTGTTCAAGTTGTCTGAACGTGTCAGTAGGGAAGCACATCATATGGAGTGTTCAAGTTGTCTGAACGTGTCAGTGAGGAAGCACATCATATGGAGTGTTCAAGTTGTCTGAACGTGTCAGTGAGGAAGCACATCATATGGAGTGTTCAAGTTGTCTGAACGTGTCAGTAGGGAAGCACATCATATGGAGTGTTCAAGTTGTCTGAACGTGTCAGTAGGAAGCACATCATATGGAGTGTTCAAGTTGTCTGAACGTGTCAGTAGGAAGCACATCATATAGTGTTCAAGTTGTCTGAACGTGTCAGTAGGGAAGCACATCATATGGAGTGTTCAAGTTGTCTGAACGTGTCAGTAGGAAGCACATCATATGGAGTGTTCAAGTTGTCTGAACGTGTCAGTGGGAAGCACATCATATGGAGTGTTCAAGTTGTCTGAACGTGTCAGTAGGGAAGCACATCATATGGAGTGTTCAAGTTGTCTGAACGTGTCAGTGAGGAAGCACATCATATGGAGTGTTCAAGTTGTCTGAACGTGTCAGTAGGGAAGCACATCATATGGAGTGTTCAAGTTGTCTGAACGTGTCAGTAGGAAGCACATCATATGGAGTGTTCAAGTTGTCTGAACGTGTCAGTAGGAAGCACATCATATAGAGTGTTCAAGTTGTCTGAACGTGTCAGTAGGGAAGCACATCATATGGAGTGTTCAAGTTGTCTGAACGTGTCAGTAGGGAAGCACATCATATGGAGTGTTCAAGTTGTCTGAACGTGTCAGTAGGGAGCACATCATATGGAGTGTTCAAGTTGTCTGAACGTGTCAGTGGGAAGCACATCATATGGAGTGTTCAAGTTGTCTGAACGTGTCAGTAGGAAGCACATCATATGGAGTGTTCAAGTTGTCTGAACGTGTCAGTAGGAAGCACATCATATGGAGTGTTCAAGTTGTCTGAACGTGTCAGTAGGGAAGCACATCATATAGTGTTCAAGTTGTCTGAACGTGTCAGTGGGAAGCACATCATATGGAGTGTTCAAGTTGTCTGAACGTGTCAGTGGGAAGCACATCATATGGAGTGTTCAAGTTGTCTGAACGTGTCAGTGGGAAGCACATCATATGGAGTGTTCAAGTTGTCTGAACGTGTCAGTAGGGAAGCACATCATATGGAGTGTTCAAGTTGTCTGAACGTGTCAGTGAGGAAGCACATCATATGGAGTGTTCAAGTTGTCTGAACGTGTCAGTGAGGAAGCACATCATATGGAGTGTACAAGTTGTCTGAACGTGTCAGTGAGGAAGCACATCATATGGAGTGTTCAAGTTGTCTGAACGTGTCAGTGGGAAGCACATCATATGGAGTGTTCAAGTTGTCTGAACGTGTCAGTAGGGAAGCACATCATATGGAGTGTTCAAGTTGTCTGAACGTGTCAGTAGGGAAGCACATCATATGGAGTGTTCAAGTTGTCTGAACGTGTCAGTAGGGAAGCACATCATATGGAGTGTTCAAGTTGTCTGAACGTGTCAGTAGGGAAGCACATCATATGGAGTGTTCAAGTTGTCTGAACGTGTCAGTAGGAAGCACATCATATGGAGTGTTCAAGTTGTCTGAACGTGTCAGTAGGAAGCACATCATATAGTGTTCAAGTTGTCTGAACGTGTCAGTAGGGAAGCACATCATATGGAGTGTTCAAGTTGTCTGAACGTGTCAGTAGGAAGCACATCATATGGAGTGTTCAAGTTGTCTGAACGTGTCAGTGGGAAGCACATCATATGGAGTGTTCAAGTTGTCTGAACGTGTCAGTAGGGAAGCACATCATATGGAGTGTTCAAGTTGTCTGAACGTGTCAGTGAGGAAGCACATCATATGGAGTGTTCAAGTTGTCTGAACGTGTCAGTAGGGAAGCACATCATATGGAGTGTTCAAGTTGTCTGAACGTGTCAGTAGGAAGCACATCATATGGAGTGTTCAAGTTGTCTGAACGTGTCAGTAGGAAGCACATCATATAGAGTGTTCAAGTTGTCTGAACGTGTCAGTAGGGAAGCACATCATATGGAGTGTTCAAGTTGTCTGAACGTGTCAGTAGGGAAGCACATCATATGGAGTGTTCAAGTTGTCTGAACGTGTCAGTAGGGAGCACATCATATGGAGTGTTCAAGTTGTCTGAACGTGTCAGTGGGAAGCACATCATATGGAGTGTTCAAGTTGTCTGAACGTGTCAGTAGGAAGCACATCATATGGAGTGTTCAAGTTGTCTGAACGTGTCAGTAGGAAGCACATCATATGGAGTGTTCAAGTTGTCTGAACGTGTCAGTAGGGAAGCACATCATATAGTGTTCAAGTTGTCTGAACGTGTCAGTAGGGAAGCACATCATATGGAGTGTTCAAGTTGTCTGAACGTGTCAGTAGGAAGCACATCATATGGAGTGTTCAAGTTGTCTGAACGTGTCAGTAGGGAAGCACATCATATGGAGTGTTCAAGTTGTCTGAACGTGTCAGTAGGGAAGCACATCATATGGAGTGTTCAAGTTGTCTGAACGTGTCAGTAGGAAGCACATCATATGGAGTGTTCAAGTTGTCTGAACGTGTCAGTGAGGAAGCACATCATATGGAGTGTTCAAGTTGTCTGAACGTGTCAGTGAGGAAGCACATCATATGGAGTGTTCAAGTTGTCTGAACGTGTCAGTAGGGAAGCACATCAATGACACGGCTCCACGGGACATCGTTTATTTAATGTATTTATTTGATAGGCTGCAGCTCATCTACGTACATTAACATTCCATAAGACAACAGTCCTATATGGATCCCAGAAGTAATGACGACCCAAGAGCTCATTTAACATCATTACAAAAAAAGGGCACATATGGCCGTTATCTAATGACTACTAATTATCTCAATGTCTGGCATGCCAAATGGCACCCTATTCCCTATGTAGCTTACTACTTCTGAAAAGTAGTGCACTAAAACAGGGAATAGGATGCCATTTGGGATGCCAGACAATCCATTTTCATTTGCTCGGGAGTAATTGAAGCAAAACAGCCTTACTCCAGCTTCAGCACAGTAGAATTGGTCACAATGATGAATTACAGACATATTGGTGTGTGATGATCAATGCATTGCACGAAACCATGAATCAAAAGTGTAAACTCGTCATGATGAGCCTTCATCTAATTGAATAACAATGATACTCCCACAATGAATTGGAGGTAGCATTGAAAATGATCAAATTCAATGGTCTTTCATTTCAGAGAGAAAGGCATAAATCTATAAAACAGAAAGCACAGATATAATACACTTTGATTCTCACTTTCATTCATAGAAAAATAGAATCTAGAAACCCCTTCATGTGTGTTTTGAACCAGGCCTCAGGCAGTCGGTAAAAGGCAGTTTGAGGTGAGGTGTTAATACCATCTGACAAACTGGTAACATATTTCATCCAGTCTGACATCATTAACTAATCAAGATCGATCGTTCCTCCTCCGTGACTTTGGTCGCACCCGCTGTCATCACGCGCGTGTGTTCCAGTGTGTGTGTTCTCCCGACTCATCACTTTCCCTTCCAGAGATCCGACTCGGGCTGGACCCAGTCCCCTCCCATGATGCTTTGCAGGCGAAAGTCTTGGAAATATTCCAAGAGGTGGCTGCGTCGAGAGAGAGAGAGAGAGAGAGAGAGAGAGAGAGAGAGAGAGAGAGAGAGAGAGAGAGAGAGAGAGAGAGAGAGAGAGAGAGAGAGAGAGAGAGAGAGAGAGAGAGAGAGAGAGAGAGAGAGAGAGAGAGAGAGAGAGAGAGAGAGAGAGAGAGAGAGAAAAAAAAAAAAGCAGTCTGTCAGTTTGGTAACACACACAATCTGTGAATTTGCGAGACACGCGCGCAAACACACCCGCACACAGAAACCTGTGAATTTGCATGTAATTTTCTCAGTGTAATAAAACATGGGGCTGACTATTGGAATCTGTCCACTGACAGCTAACACATCTAAGCACTGAATACTTATGCAGTGGTGGAGAGGTGTCTCTGTCACACACACACACACACACGGAATAGTTATGCAGTGGTGGAGAGGTGTCTCTGTCACACACACACACACACACACACACACACGGAATAGTTATGCAGTGGTGGAGAGGTGTCTCTGTCACATACACACACACACACACACACACACACACTCCGTCATCTAAACATATTTTTAAAAGTAGAGTTGGCAGTGTGTGTGTGTTTGTATAGACTCGGCAATGCAGTCTTCTCCAGAAAAATGCTCTGTAAGAGTTTCAGCCTTGAACATTGTGTGTCTGAAGAAGGAAGAGACTGTGTTCGGACTAAAGAAAGGTAGACAGACATGAACCCTCCTTTTCTACAGACAGACATGAACCCTCCTTTTCTACAGACAGACATGAACCCTCCTTTTCTACAGACAGACATGGACCCTCCTTTTCTACAGACAGACATGAACCCTCCTTTTCTACAGACAGACATGAACCCTCCTTTTCTATAGACAGACATGAACCCTCCTTTTCTACAGACAGACATGAACCCTCCTTTTCTACAGACAGACATGAACCCTCCTTTTCTACAGACAGACATGAACTCTCCTTTTCTACAGACAGACATGAACCCTCCTTTTCTACAGACAGACATGAACCCTCCTTTTCTACAGACAGACATGAACCCTCCTTTTCTATAGACAGACATGAACCCTCCTTTTCTACAGACAGACATGGACCTTCCTTTTCTACAGACAGACATGAACCCTCCTCACAGTGAAAGCAGACAACAAGGTTTTACTCTAGGATTTTGCATGTGCTTATCTCCATTCCATTCATTTTTTATACTGAAAAACTCCCCAGTCCTTAACGATTACAAGCATACCCATAACATGATGCAGCCACCATTATGCTTGAACACATGGAGAGTGGTACTCAGTAATGTGTTGTACTGGATTTGTCCCAAACATAACACTTTGTATTCAAGACAAAAGGTTAATTGCCTAGCCATATTTTTTGCAGTATTACTTTAGTGCCTTGTTGCAAACAGGATGAATATTTTTTGAATACTGTATGTTTTATTCTGTACAGGCTTCTTTCTTTTCACTCTGTCATTTAGGTTAGCATTGTGGAGTAACTACAATGTTATTGATCCATCCTCAGTTTTCTCCTATCCCAGCCATTGAACACTCTGTAACTGTTTTTAAAGTCACTATTGGCGTCATGGTGAAATCCCTGAGCGGTTTCCTTCCTCTCGGGCAACTGAGTAAAAAATAAAACATAAACAAAAATACAGAATTCCACTTTTACATTATGGGGTTTTCTGTGTAGGCCAGGGACAAAAATGTGTTTTTTTATCAAATCAAATGTATTTATATAGCCCTTCGATATCTCAAAGTGCTGTGCAGAAACCCAGCCTAAAACCCCAAACAGCAAGCAATGCAGGTGTAGAAGCACGGCAAGCATTTAATCCATTTTACATTCAGGCTGTAACAACAACACAATGTGGAAAACGTCTGGGGCTGTGAATACTTTCTGAAGGCAATAAACAGACTCACAAGTTGGGCTTCTGCCCCTCCACGAGGTCAGCCTGGGGGACAGGGTAGAGGGACTCGTAGGTACGCCCCGCACCGGACCCGTGGATGGCGTACGAGTTCATCTTGTTCACGTTAGGGGGGAAGTAGCACCAGGGGAGAAGAGCCTCACCCTCCCACCTGTTTCCTGTGATGGTTGCCGTGAACGACAGGGGCAGTTGTTGCTGGAAACAAAAACAAAAAATAGGTTTTAAACCAAACTGATGACTGTATCTGTTGGACCCTTAGATTACTGTTAGGGCAAGTGACGAAATAGAGGTAAGTCTGTGTGAATATAACTTGATGAAATATATTGGGGCAGAACTAAATATTTATAAGATATGAGTGTAATACATTGTACTCTTTCATTGTTCATTCATTCATGCATTAATTAATTAATTCATCCATCCATTCATTCATGCATTAATTCATTCATCCATCCATTTATTAATTCATGCATTAATTCATCCATGCATTCATTCATTCATGCATTAATTCATCCATCCATCCATTCATTCATGCATTAATTCATCCATCCATTTATTCATCCATTCATTCATTCATCCATCCATCCAGTCATTCATCCATCCATCCATCCAGTCATTCATCCATTCATAGGGAGGATGTGAGGGTGTTCACTTACCATGAATGCGTGACCTCTTCCAGAGAGCAGTAACACCAAGTGTTGTCCATGTCTGCAACAGAAGAGTAATAATCAGTATAGTGCTACTGGAGAACCATCAATCAGACCATCAACGCCTCTAGAGAACGGCTCTACTTACGGACACACTTCCACCTCTAGATAGTTCACAGTAGTACTGTCCAGGAAGAACGCCTCAACCACTGTAGAAAAATAACATGAAAAGGGTTATATTATACGCATTGAAAACCATCTTGTTGTGCCTAGTGGCCTAAAGTAGGATGACTGAAAAAACGTCCACAAACAACATAAAAAATGAGCAATCAACGATACATTCAATATTCACTTCACAATTATTATGATTTAATAGTAGTAATAGTTATGATTATGCAATTACCCCCACGACCAGAACAAACCACCACTGTTCTCTCTACCCACCTTTATAGTCCCAGAGGCCAGGGAAGGGCTGTCCTGTTATAACTCTACCTTTATAGTCCCAGAGGCCAGGGAAGGGCTGTCCTGTTATAACTCTACCTTCATAGTCCCAGAGGCCAGGGAAGGGCTGTCCTGTTATAACTCTACCTTTATAGTCCCAGAGGCCAGGGAAGGGCTGTCCTGTTATAACTCTCTCTACCCACCTTTATAGTCCCAGAGGCCAGGGAAGGGCTGTCCTGTTATAACTCTCTCTACCCACCTTTATAGTCCCAGAGGCCAGGGAAGGGCTGTCCTGTTATAACTCTCTCTACCCACCTTCATAGTTCCAGAGGCCAGGGAAGGGCTGTCCTGTTATAACTCTCTCTACCCACCTTCATAGTACCAGAGGCCAGGGAAGGGCTGTCCTGTTATAACTCTCTCTACCCACCTTCATAGTACCAGAGGCCAGGGAAGGGCTGTCCTGTTATAACTCTCTCTACCCACCTTCATAGTACCAGAGGCCAGGGAAGGGCTGTCCTGTTATAACTCTCTCTACTCACCTTCATAGTTCCAGAGGCCAGGGAAGGGCTGTCCTGGAGGGCCGGAGGGACCAGGAGGGTTGTTGAAGAAGGGAGCAGACACCTGCATCTTCATCCCTCCATCCCCGGGAGAAAACGTCACCTTCACAGGGTCATGATCCACAGGAAGGCTGTCCCATGTGGTGCTGATCACAAACTCCATCTCAGTCTGACAGAGAGAACGATATGTTATGGGTTTTGCTGTTTTGTATATACAATGGGATTAGACTATGCTGTGTAAAGACCAACAGCCAAGTCCCAGATCTGTTTGTGATATCATGTTCATTCCCGGGCTTGACAATGAGTGCAGGAGTTGACAGCAGCACCAATACTAGGGAAGTCAAACATTCAGGCTGCTGCATACACTATGGAGGATAAATGGAACTATGGAGCGAATTATGGAACCATGGAGGCTAAATGTAATTATGGAGACTAAATGTAACTATGGAGGCTTAAATGGAACTATGGAGGCTTAAATGGAACTATGGAGGCTTAAATGGAACTATGGAGGCTTAAATGGAACTATGGGGGCTAAATGGAACTATAGAGGCTAAATGGAACTATAGAGGCTTAAATGTAACTAAGGAGGCTTAAATGTAACTATGGAGGCTTAAATGGAACTATGGAGGCTTAAATGGAACTATGGAGGCTTAAATGGAACTATGGGGGCTAAATTGAACTATGGAGGCTAAATGGAACTATGGGGGCTAAATTGTGTTCAAGAGCATTTCTTTACTCACTCAAATGGTTATACGAGTGAGAACTAGGTGTAATTGTTGCAATAGCTTTTGATTTTGTCATATATAATTATTTTATATTGTGCTAATTACCCCTAATGTGGACAGTTGGTATTACTATCTTACACAAGCTTGCATTTTCAACGGATAAATGGAGTGGATTTACACCTCATTTTAACCTCACGTTGGCGATGTTAATATACACGTTTACAGTCATCAAGATGATACTAAATCGATTGCTTAAAAACAGATTTGTATACTTGGTTTGGTATCATTTATTTTAGCATACGTGCCTGTCCGTCACAGGACTTTGAACACAGTTGATCATTTTCAAACTCAACTACAAGGAAAAATAGTGTCACTCTCTTTATAAAAGTCGCTGGCCACAAACAAATACACCGATTTGAAAGTCAAGCTATCGCCAAAGACAGTCAAGCTATCACCAAAGACAGTCAAGCCCTGTCACTATGTAGATCTACCGGTGAGGTGGTGATTCGTTGAAATGATCCAATCAGAAAAGTGTTGTTTCTCTTTTCTTATTGGCCGTCTACCGGAAACACTATGGGTGGAGGACGCTCAACCTGTCAGAATTACAGTGTGCTCAGATTCCCTGTCTGTGTTGAATAGTTTATCATCTGACAAATCTAATAGGAGTTACTTACTTTTTGGAGGCATTCATGTTATTATGGAGAATCGTTGGATCCCAGCCAATTTGGGTGTGGAAGGGAAAGAAATTGTAGACCAGATAGCCAAAAGGGCTTTAAAACTAGACATGTTTGATATTGATGTTCTACTGGGTAGCAGTGAGGCCAAATGTAAGATCAGAGCCATTCTGATAGATGTGTGGCAGAAGAGATGGGACTCTTCTGGGCTGGCTTTTATATGTCTTCCAAACAAAGGTCGCTGGACCAAGACTCAAAGGTCAGAAAGATTGTGTTTGCTCGATTGCGCACACATTGAACTCGTCATTACATGGTTGGTAAGCATGCGAATGGTTTGTGTCTGGAGTGTATGGTCGATGAAATTGTGGAGCTTGTGTTGTTAGAAGTATGTTGAAGAGAGGGAAAGATTCAAGTGGAAGGTCATTGATATTGGACGGGGTTTGGAAGGGGTTTGGGGGATGGTGGAGGGTCTTGGACGATATTCTGCTAATTTTCTCATTGATGGAACATTTGATCTCAATACAGTTTTTTGTTTCCAAAAATAAAATCTGTTTCGAACTGAGTAGACTTCACCCGTTGCCAAGGTTTCTGAAAATTGCGTTGTTTAAGACTGCAAAGTAGGCGTTCCCTAACGAAAATAAACTAGAACGCGCCAATAGGCTCTCGCTAGTTCGTGCTTGGCTCTGCCCACCTCCTTGCTAGTTCTGCCCACTGTGATTAATTTGCTCCCATTGGAAACGTCAGGCTGTTGTCTATCTTGGGTTAGTTAAACAAATATTTTTAAACACTGTCGCACAGGGAGATTAGGTCATACATGGCTACTACATGTTCTCATCTCTCGACAGGTCTATGTTGTATACCCAAGTTCGATATGGTTTGTCTTTTAGACGAGCGCAAACGTTACATTTCGCCGCGGTTATTGTCCCGTTCCATTGATTTCTATACAATATCCAGGGATTCATTTGCGCGCATTATTGATTACAGTAAAACAAGCTAATCCATTCTAGTATAGAATGGCCTCTTGGTAAATGCTGTCGTGTGCAGTTTATAAGGTGCTAATTTAGCAAAATATAGGTGTGACACGTGTGTAGGGCGTTTTTTAAATGTTTGGTATTCAAATATCACAAACAATTGAAGCGTATCATGATTATTATTTTGGACATTTAAAACGGGTGTTTTGACACTGGGCTAAAAATCTAAAGTCGGGGGCATATTCATCACGCCGATTCTGTAGCAAAACGTTTCTTAAATGGAACGAAACGGAGGGATGAATTTGTCCAATTTTAACTCTCGATCAATTTTGGGAAATGATTACCCCTGTTTGCTTCGGTTTGGTTCTTAAACGGTAAATGGTTTGCGTAATGAATACACTCCTTGAAACATCAACATTATAATTTTCCAATTTATGATTTAGGAATAAACAGGATTTTACTTCATCAAATAAAAAACTACTGAATGAGTCCAAAAACATGCTTCGATTTACTGATTCTGATGACAACCGAAAACACAAAATATTATTGCCTACTAACACGTCTGAGACCAGGCTAAAATAAGCCTGCCCTGCACACTGGTGCCAGCATGGTAGACCAAGAGCAGTGTTATTCGTAGTAGCCGCATAAGTATGGCACAATGCAGTAATTTGGAAAACATAAAACTTGTACTAAACTTACCATTTTAAGTTCTGCGCATGTAAGTACATAGAGGAAGATAACCGCTTTTAGCGACACCGATGTCCACGATCGGTGCATCATGACTGATAGGAAGGCTAACGTTACTTACTTTGTAAGAAGATTAATCCAGTTTCGCGCTGGTGTGATGCCTATATATTTAGCTTGTTATCAAAATACATACAGTAGCTCGTGCCAAAGAGATAATGCACTTTCAATGGAGTATCAACTTCCTGGTATGATCATATTATGATATATCTTCCATATCAGATGTTCTTGGGTGGAATAATTACGGAATCAGTTGGCACGCAACCCAGTACAACAGTCTCGAAGTACATTTGTTTACATATTGAAATGGCGTTTCATATCTAATTGATTGATGCCAGGTTTAAACTGTGTTCCAGGAAATAGGTGGAACTGTTTGTATGTTTCTAATTTATGGGGGCAGAATAGGCGGTTGCACTTCTTTTTTGTGATTGGTTTTTCAGCCGTGCCCTTCTTTAAATCGACGGCGGAAGGATTATCGAGAAATTAAACGGTTAGTTTAATTTGTTTGCTTTGGTGTAAAGATGGAATTGCACATAGCACAATTAATCGTATAGCTTGTAGCCAACATTATTTGGTCAGATTACGTGATATGTGCAAGCGAAAAGCTGTTTTTACCCATTGAAATGTTTGTCGCTCACACGATATCACACAGCAGTCAGTGCCTGCTGACTCAAAATTTGCTTAGCTAGTTACGCCTAGTAACCCGCCAGCTATCAGTAAACATTAATTCAACAACATTGTTGTTTTTCAGGGTCATGACAAGGGCTCGCCCAGCAAATCAACTATCTTATTCCCCGAATCTTTTGAAAACCACCTGTTGATTGTACAAGCCTGTGTTGTGTTTGTAGCAAGCTTGTGTTGTAACTAGCAAGACAGAGGGCATGTATGGTTTACGGTAGCTATAGCTAGCTATCGATCTCTTTTTAAGTAATATGTGCGGTCTTTTCTTGTGCAGATTCAATGCAAGATGTCCACTGAAGTCGAGTTTTTGCGTGATCAAGGTTAATTGCATAATCTCTGAATACTAGTCTTGTTGTCAGATCCATTTTAGCCATAGCCTACCTGTGATGCAACCAGGAGACTTTTGAAAGAGTCCAGCACAATGTCAAAATTCTCTTGGTTGCATTGCAGCTAGCCACAGCCATACCCATTTTCATAAGCTTTGCATATTATATTTATGTCATTGTTATTGTCTACCATCTGATTTCATACTGTATTTATCATTGCAGTACAAAGGCTGAACTCTGCCTTGAGTCACTATCAGGATAGGCACCGCTCTGAAGCCACATCAGCACCACAGGTACTGTAAGGTGTGAAAGGGTTTTGCTGGGATATAGCAACAGTCTGTTATTAATCCGTTGTAGTCGACACTGCTCAGTGCCAAAAAGATAAACCAATGTTCGTTAGCAATGGTCAAACATTAGCTGCTAGCCTATAATGTACTTTTTACTCCATACATTTTCCCTGACACCCAAAAGTACTCCTTACATTTTGAATGCTTAGTTGCACAGGAAAAGGGTCCAATTCTCACACACATCAAGAGAACATCCCTGGTCATCCCTAATGCCTCTGACCTGGTGGACTCACTCAACACACATGCTTAGTTTGTAAATTATATTAAATTAAGTATTTTACCAGGTGACTCACTTTTACTGGAGTCATTTTTCTATTAAGGTATCTTTACTTTTACAATTGAGTACTTTTTCCACCACTGCTGCACACTGCCAAAAATATAAACCACAAAATATGGCCTAGATGATGCAATCCATTAGATTTTGAGTATGAGTAATACTAGGAGGAGTCAGGCCTGAGAGCTTTCTAAATGCTCTGTTTCTGCAGGGTGAAGAGGAGACTCACGCAGAGACCCCAGCCCCCTGGCTGTCTGACCAGAGGTAAGAGAGGAACAACCCGAGCCCCGCTGTCACCCAACAGTGACATGGCCCTCTTTAGCATCCAAAGCATATGTGTGTCCCCTAAATGGCACTCTATTCACAAAATAGTGCACTTCTTTTCATCAGTGCGCTGCCCATAGGGTTCTTGTCAGAAGTAGTGGAGTAGTGTGTCATACGGAACACAGCCCATGTTCCAGCCTCTTAAAGGTTAAAGGTCGTGTTTTGCTGAGGGTGGGCTACCTGTTTCACCACCAGTCTGAAGTAAAGACCAAGGGTCAAAAACCAACATTGACACGACAACAGTGAAGGAAGTTCTGAATGTCCACTTTTTTCTTCTGCTCACTGCCCTCTTCTTCTAATGATGAGAACCAACAAAAAGATGTCAACGCTGATGACCACTGCTTTACTGTTGCAACACTTCACTCTATATGCTGCGGCTATGTAAAGTCCAATTTCATTGGACATGGAAGACATCTCTCACCATCCCATCTGGAGACTTTCTACACCCATCTCGCAAAATATGTCGAGCTCAGATCTACAGCACATTCAAAGATGGAGAGTTAAAATATGATAAACCTCATAGCACCAACAAGTGATACCTGTTGCTAAGACGACAAGTGACACCTGTTGCTAAGACGACAAGTGACACCTGTTGCTAAGACGACAAGTGACACCTGTTGCTAAGACGACAAGTGATACCTGTTGCTAAGACGACAAGTGATACCTGTTGCTAAGACGACAAGTGATACCTGTTGCTAAGACGACAAGTGATACCTGTTGCTAAGACGACAGGTCACCTGTACTGACCAGGAGACCTTTGAATCTCTAATGTAACAGCGTAGATGTTTTCTCTTATCAATCTACATCTTTATCACAGTTAATAAGGGTGATGTTTAACTCTTGACTGGAAAAAAACAGTTTAGTTGGTCTAACTTTTTACATCAGCAGGGCTAGTGTTAGCGAAGTTTATGTTTTTGTTGCAATTTCCTCGGCCACGTGCCAAATACAACAACTGTTTTTAGAAACGTTGTTTATTTGGTGGTTCACTAGACGACGTGGACTATTTGAGTCTGAATGTCTATATTTGGAAAATGATACAGGTCAGTAGTGTTAAATTAAATGTAAATAAATAGTTACAGTGACTGTGATTGTTGGTTTTCTTACCCACCTTAGTTGAATGCATTGACTAAGTTGCTCTGGATAAGTGTTTGACAAATTAGCAATAGGTCATTCCAGTCTGATATAGGTGATTTCCTGTATTGTGGTTGTGTTCCAGTCTGATATAGGTGATTTCCAGTATTGTGCTTGTGTTCCAGTCTGATATAGGTGATTTCCAGTATTGTGCTTGTGTTCCAGTCTGATATAGGTGATTTCCAGTATTGTGCTTGTGTTCCAGTCTGATATAGATGATTTCCAGTATTGTGCTTGTGTTCCAGTCTGATATAGGTGATTCCAGTCTGATATAGGTGATTCCAGTCTGATATAGGTGATTTCCAGTATTGTGCTTGTGTTCCAGTCTGATATAGGTGATTCCAGTCTGATATAGGTGATTCCAGTCTGATATAGGTGATTTCCAGTATTGTGGATGTGTTCCAGTCTGATATAGGTGATTTCCAGTATTGTGCTTGTGTTCTAGTCTGATGAAGGTGATTCCAGTGTTGTGGTTTGTGGATGTGTTCCAGTATAATGGCTCCCCTCCTATCAGAGTATGACCGTCACATGGAAGACATGACTGAACAACTGCAGAGCTACCAGGTGAACATTTGTCCAAATTATCCCTGTTCTGTTTGTTCATTCATCTTTTGGTGTCTGACTACAACAAAATGTAAGGATTGTGTTTTACATTGGAGATATTTTATGATTGACTACAATATATTTCCAAAGTGATGGACAGTTAATCTTTACCTCACACTTTGAACTCCAAGATGCAGATGACTGCCATCAGACTGAAGCTGGACACGGTGGTCAAGGAGAATGAACGGTACGGTTTAAACTTCAGTTCTCTGACCACAGCCTGCCGGTCCCTTTTTACACCAATGAGGTAAGTTAATGCTGTGTGTGTGTTGCCGTCTCCCATCCAGGCTGCATGCCGAGCTGAGGGAGTCCGTAGAGAGGCAGCTGCAGACCCTCCCAGTCAGTACAGGACCAGGGGTGGAGGGACACACACTGGGGGACGAGGGGCTCATCAGCAACCTTCACCAACAGATACAGCTCTCTGTACAGGTTAGTCTAAACACCTCCACGTGTGTGTGTGACGATATGGCGTGTGTGTGTGTGACGATATGGCGTGTGTGTGTGTGACGATATGGCGTGTGTGTGTGACGATATGGCGTGTGTGTGTGTGTGTGACGATATGGCGTGTGTGACGATATGGCGTGTGTGTGTGTGTGACGATATGGCGTGTGCGTGTGTGACGATATGGCGTGTGTGTGTGTGACGATATGGCGTGTGCGTGTGTGACGATATGGCGTGTGCGTGTGTGACGATATGGCGTGTGTGTGTGTGACGATATGGCGTGTGTGTGTGTGTGTTACCTGCATTATAATACACCCTACTGTAAGGCTCTCTGGATGAGACCATATGCTGAGTGACTAAAATGTTGTGTGCATATATTGAAGTGTGCATATATTGAAGTGTGTGTGTGTGTAGGAGCGAGACCAGGCCATGGAGCTGTGGCGGGCCTCAGCCCAGGAGCTGGACCGTTTACAGCAGCTCTACCAGATAACCACCTCTGACGGACAGCTCCATGTTGCCGAGCAACAGCGCCTCAAGGTAGATCCTTCTCCCAGTTTGGCCCCCAGAGGGCAGCGTTGTTATGGATTTCATCCCTCTCCCATTGAGATCAGTGAGTGGAGCTGATCGTTGCTGCTTCTAAACCTCTGTAATGCTAGAAGTTGGTACAAGCTTTGAGTTTTACTTTGTGTCCGTAGTTCAGATTAATTCAATGTCGTTGTCTAAGAGGAAGTGATGTGAGGGAAGTTGTCATTAACACCGCCCCCTTATTATTTTTTTGTCATAGGATCAACTGATCCAATTCCAGCAGCACGTCCAGAAACTCCAAGTTACCAATCAGAAACTGGAATCTGTAAGTTGCAGCCAATCACTAGGTCAAATATATATGTGTGTGTGTGTGTGTAACGTTATAATAGTGTTTCTGATATCGAATGTAGAATATTGGATCATTGGTAAATAATGAATCTGTTTTACACATGGCCACAACACTAACTAGACCAGTCAGTCTGTCTGTCTGGCTTAATGCTTGCAGACAGGAAGGAGCCTAATCCATTTGCTCTCCTAGCTTTGCCCCATGCTTGTTACACACACTATCATTCTGACTTCCTTACTCACTTGCTCGCTAACTGGCTTTTCTGGATTGACTGTTACGTCAGAGACTTGCCTGTAAACTAACATGACAGTACAGGTTTACCTCACACACACCGGCCTTCTGCTTCTGGAGAGTAATGTATCCATCTTCTACATTATTAATGAGGAGTGAGGCCAGGGCTTTCCTCTCTCTGTTTCTGTCTACCAGGTAGTGCTTCTGTATTGTAGTGTGAGGAGTTGTGTGTGTGTGTGTGTGTGAGACATTTGGTGTTTGTGAGAAGTTTAGTGTGTGTGTGTGTGTGAGACATTTGGTGTTTGTGAGAAGTTTAGTTTAGTGTGTGTGTACTGAAGCCATCATGCCTCACCGGCGCGCGTGTCTCTCGTGCCACACTCAGACCAACCAGCAGTTCCTGAAGACGCTGACAGAACAGAGCACGGATATGGAGGAGCTACGCAACCAGCTCAGGTACACACTACTACAGTTTCAAAATGGCTGCCAATTGTCCCCAGGACAGATTACTGCAGATCCAAAATGGCCTCCTACATTTAGATCCAAAATGGCTCTCAGGAATGTAGCTCTTCAGGCAGTGCTACTGCAGAGAGCAGGGTTAATTTGTTTCTCTCTTTCCACTCCTACTGCATATCCAAAATGGCCTCCTACATTTAGATCCAAAATGGCTCTCAGGAATGTAGCTCTTCAGGCAGTGCTACTGCAGAGAGCAGGGTTAATTTGTTTCTCTCTTTCCACTCCTACTGCAGATCGGCCAAAGCAGATCTGAGGATGGCCACAGCCAAGGTGGAGGAGATGACCAAGCTGATGCAGAACGTCCAGGACCAGATACAGAGACGGGTAGGAAGCAATAGGGCTTCTAGTTCTCTGCCGTAGTTTACCATAGCAGAATTGAACCTCAGTCCCTTTATCGTGTGTGTAGGAGGACGATGCAGCAGAGGCTCATGGTAGAGAGGAGGCCTCAGATCGAAGACTCCACCATCTCCAGTCAGCCCTCAGTCAGCTAGAGGCCAGGTGAAACACACCTGTAATCCTCACTCCAGTTCCTCTTCCGGACTCTTCCACAGGAGGCTGAGTGCATCTCTCTTCAATTCCTTCTGCTAAACTCTTTCTGTCCCCATCTGTCTCCTGCAGGTTGAAGGCAGCCAGCCAGGAGGCTGAGGGTGTACGCAGGGAGCAGGTGGTGTGGGAGAGGCAGGTGGGGAACACTGTAGTTTTTGGTATCCCTATTTTAACGTAGTATCTACAAGGTCATGTCGCTAAATAGCGCGGTGTATAACGAGGTGTACCCGTCAGGTGGGGGAGCTGCAGGTGCGCTGTGCCTCTCTGGAGGAGGAGCGCTACGAGGCCTTCTCCAAGGTCAGAGACTCCATCCAGCTGGCTGAGGAGGCCTCTCTACAGAAGGACCAGGTACATACAGTCTTCTACTGCTACGGTCTGCTTCCCTGGACACAATCTAACCTCTCTCTGTCTCACCAGGTCAGACAACCTCCTCTCTACCCCTTCCTTCACACCCTTCACTCCTCTCTGTCCGGTCAGGGACTGTCTGTCATTCAGCATAACGCTGCTGATGGTGATGGTGGTATATATCTCTGTCCGGTCAGGGACTGTCTGTCATTCAGCATAACGCTGCTGATGGTGATGGTGGTATATATCTCTGTCTGGTCAGGGACTATCTGTCATTTAGCATAACTCTGGTTGTGATGGTGGTATGTGATGGTGGTATGTATCTCCCTATCAGGCCCTGTTGAGAGAGAAACAGAAATCTGAGGAGCTGGACAGGATGAATGAAGCCGTCAGACAACTGATCCAGGATGCTGCCATACGCACCAGGAAAGAGGTGTCTCTCAACTCCTTTTTCAAAATGCTAACCCTAGTCCTCCCCAACTGTACCCTAACCCTTGTCCCGGCATCCTGAACCACCCTCTCTTACCCTAGTCCCGGCATCCTGAACCACCCTCTCTAACCCTAGTCCCGGCATCCTGAAACACCCTCTCTAACCCTAGTCCCGGCATCTTGAACCACCCTCTCTAACCCTAGTCCTGGCGTTCTGAGCCACCCTCTCTAACCCTAGTCCCGGCGTTCTGAGCCACCCTCTCTAACCCTAGTCCCGGCGTTCTGAGCCACCCTCTCTAACCCTAGTCCCGGCGTTCTGAGCCACCCTCTCTAACCCTAGTCCCGGCGTTCTGAGCCACCCTCTCTAACCCTAGTCCCGGCGTTCTGAGCCACCCTCTCTAACCCTAGTCCCGGCGTTCTGAGCCACCCTCTCTAACCCTAGTCCCGGCGTTCTGAGCCACCCTCTCTAACCCTAGTCCCGGCGTTCTGAGCCACCCTCTCTAACCCTAGTCCCGGCGTTCTGAGCCACCCTCTCTAACCCTAGTCCCGGCGTCCTAAGCCACCCTCTCTAACCCTAGTCCCGGCGTCCTGAGCCACTCTCTCTAACCCTAGTCCCGGTGTCCTGAGCCACCCTCTCTAACCCTTGTCCCGGCATCCTGAGCCACCCTCTCTAACCCTAGTCCCGGCATCCTGAGCCACCCTCTCTAACCCTAGCCCTGGCATCTTGAACCACCCTCTCTAACCCTAGTCCTGGCGTTCTGAGCCACCCTCTCTAACCCTAGTCCCGGCGTTCTGAGCCACCCTCTCTAACCCTAGTCCCGGCGTTCTGAGCCACTCTCTCTAACCCTAGTCCCGGCGTCCTAAGCCACCCTCTCTAACCCTAGTCCCGGCGTCCTGAGCCACCCTCTCTAACCCTAGTCCCGGCATCCTGAGCCACCCTCTCTAACCCTAGCCCTGGCATCCTGAGCCACCCTCTCTAACCCTAGCCCCGGCATCCTGAACCACCCTCTCTAACCCTAGTCCCGGCATCCTGAACCACCCTCTCTAACCCTAGTCCCGGCATCCTGAACCACCCTCTCTAACCCTAGTCCCGCCATCCTGAACCACCCTCTCTAACCCTAGTCCCGCCATCCTGAACCACCCTCTCTAACCCTAGTCCCGCCATCCTGAACCACCCTCTCTAACCCTAGTCCCGCCATCCTGAACCACCCTCTCTAACCCTAGTCCCGCCATCCTGAACCACCCTCTCTAACACTAGTCCCAGCGTTTTACCATAGTGTTTCATTATCTCCAATACATCAACAGTACACTACTACCTCAACCTGTTAGGCTGCTTCTTCCTGACCACGTTCTCTCTTGATGCTGTGTTCTCAGTAGAGGAACGGCGCTGCTTCTTCCTGACCACGTTCTCTCTTGATGCTATGTTCTCAGTAGAGAGCTGCCTCCTGACCACGTTCTCTCTTGATGCTGTGTTCTCAGTAGAGGAACGGAGCTGCTGCCTCCTGACCACGTTCTTTCTTGATGCTGTGTTCTCAGTAGAGGAACGGAGCTGCTGTCTCCTGACCACGTTCTCTCTTGATGCTGTGTTCTCAGTAGAGGAACGGAGCTGCTGTCTCCTGACCACGTTCTCTCTTGATGCTGTGTTCTCAGTAGAGGAACGGAGCTGCTGCCTCCTGACCACGTTCTCTCTTGATGCTGTGTTCTCAGTAGAGGAACGGAGCTGCTGCCTCCTGACCACGTTCTTTCTTGATGCTGTGTTCTCAGTAGAGGAACGGAGCTGCTGTCTCCTGACCACGTTCTCTCTTGATGCTGTGTTCTCAGTAGAGGAACGGAGCTGCTGCCTCCTGACCACGTTCTCTCTTGATGCTGTGTTCTCAGTAGAGGAACGGAGCTGCTGCCTCCTGACCACGTTCTCTCTTGATGCTGTGTTCTCAGTAGAGG
Source organism: Oncorhynchus mykiss (assembly GCF_013265735.2). Lineage (NCBI taxonomy): Eukaryota > Metazoa > Chordata > Actinopteri > Salmoniformes > Salmonidae > Oncorhynchus > Oncorhynchus mykiss. The sequence continues at coordinate 76,878,632 of NC_048574.1, forward strand.
AACGGAGCTGCTGCCTCCTGACCACGTTCTCTCTTGATGCTGTGTTCTCAGTAGAGGAACGTAGAAGACTAAGGACACTGCTGACCTGTAAAACGACTAACCTAAATCGAAACTAGCCCTAACTTGAACTATAACCAAACCCTAACCTAATTTTAACCAATTCTGAAATGATCTGTTTGCAGCTCAGCAGTGTCCGTATAATTTTTCCTTGAGGAACTCCCTGACCTGACTTCTCTGCCTGGCTGTTTACCAGGGAGGGACTGTGATTACCATTCTATTAATGGCTCTGATTTAAGATCTAACGCCCCAAGCCTGTTAATGTTAGCCTTCACCAGGCTGTCAGACACGGGTCTAAATGTAGACGTGCCTGGACACTGAAATAGCACACACTCACAAGCTGCAGTGTGCATTTCACTGTGGTGAAACCAGGGGTGCAGCTCTCTGCATTTCCCTCTGAAAAGCCTGACTTACAGAATATAATTGTTTTGTCAAGTTTAATTATTTGTATTTTTCCGTGATTTTACCAGGTAAGTTGACTGAGAACACGTTCTAATTTACAACAACGACCTGGGTAATAGTTACAGGGGAGAGGAGGGGGATGAATGAGCCAATTGTAAACTGGGGATCATTAGGTGACCGTGATGGTTTTGAGAGCCAGATTGGGAATTTAGTCAGGTCTTCGGAGTTAACACCCCTACTCTTACAATAAATGCCATGGGATCTTTAATGACCTCAGAGAGTCAGGACACCCGTTTAACGTCCCATCCGAAAGACGGCACCCTACACAGGGTAATGTCCCCAATCACTGCCCTGGGTCATTGGGATATTTTTTAGACCAGAGGAAAGAGTGCCTCCTACTGTCCCTCCAACACCACTTCCAGCAGCATCTGGTCTCCCATCCAGGGACTGACCAGGACCAACCCTGCTTAGCTTCAGAAGCAAGCCAGCAGTGGTATGCAGGGTGGCATGCTGCTGGCTAAAGTGACAGAGCAGGTAGAATATGTGGGATGTATACTATCTGTTGTTACTTCAGGTGTTCTTGACTAGTTCTGGATTGTGTTTCTTTTAGGTAGAGAACGTACGTAAACAGTGCAACTCACAGATCCATCGGATGGCTGAGGAGTTGTCGGCTCTACAACTGGAGTGTGCAGATAAAGAGTCTCAGATGGAGAGGTCCATGAGAGAGATGCGGGCAGTGGAGGAGGAACTGGAGAAGGTGAGGGGGGGTTGTGGAGGAGGAACTGGAGAAGGTGAGGGGGGGGTTGTGGAGGAGGAACTGGAGAAGGTGAGGGGGGGGGGGGGTTGTGGAGGAGGAACTGGAGAAGTTGAGGGGGGGGGGTTGTGGAGGAGGAACTGGAGAAGGTGAGGGGGGGGGTTGTGGAGGAGGAACTGGAGAAGGTGGGGAGGGTTGTGGAGGAGGAACTGGAGAAGGCGAGTGGGGTTGTGGAGGAGGACCTGGAGAAGGTGATGGAGTGGAGGAGGAACTGGAGAAGATGGGGAGGGTTGTGGAGGAGGAACTGGAGAAGGTGAGGGGGGTTGTGGAGGAGGAACTGGAGAAGGTGGAGGAGGAACTGGAGAAGGTGAGGGGGGGGTTGTGGAGGAGGAACTGGAGAAGGTGAGGGGGGGGGGGTTGTGGAGGAGGAACTGGAGAAGGTGGGGAGGGTTGTTGAGGAGGAACTGGAGAAGGTGAGTGGGGTTGTGGAGGAGGACCTGGAGAAGGTGATGGAGTGGAGGAGGAACTGGAGAAGATGGGGAGGGTTGTGGAGGAGGAACTGGAGAAGGTGAGGGGGGTTGTGGAGGAGGAACTGGAGGAGGAACTGGAGAAGGTGAGGGGGGGTTGTGGAGGAGGACCTGGAGAAGGTGGGGGGGGGGGGTTGTGGAGGAGGAACTGGAGAAGGTGGGGGGGGGGTTGTGGAGGAGGACCTGGAGAAGGTGGGGTGGAGGAGGACCTGGAGAAGGTGAGGGGGGGTTGTGGAGGAGGACCTGGAGAAGGTGGGGTGGAGGAGGACCTGGAGAAGGTGAGGGGGTGGAGGACCTGGAGAAGGTGAGGGGGTGGAGGACCTGGAGAAGGTGGGGGGGTGGAGGACCTGGAGAAGGTGGGGGGGGGGAGGACCTGGAGAAGGTGGGGGGGGGAGGACCTGGAGAAGGTGGGGGGGGGAGGACCTGGAGAAGGTGGGGTGGAGGAGGACCTGGAGAAGGTGGGGTGGAGGAGGACCTGGAGAAGGTGGGGTGGAGGAGGACCTGGAGAAGGTGGGGTGGAGGAGGACCTGGAGAAGGTGGGGTGGAGGAGGACCTGGAGAAGGTGGGGGTGGAGGAGGACCTGGAGAAGGTGGGGGGGTGGAGGAGGACCTGGAGAAGGTGGGGGGGTGGAGGAGGACCTGGAGAAGGTGGGGGGGTGGAGGAGGACCTGGAGAAGGTGGGGGTGGAGGAGGACCTGGAGAAGGTGGGGGGGGGGGGGGGGAGGACCTGGAGAAGGTGGGGGGGTGGAGGACCTGGAGAAGGTGTGGGGGGGGGGGAGAAGGTGAGGTGATTGGGGAAGAAGTCATACTATTGTTTTATCAAACTGGATCGTACATTCCTACAGGTGGTGGAGGAACTTTATGGGGAATGGAGGTTATGAAGAGTTCTAATGCATTATAACCTGTTCCTATGTCATCTGTACTCCAGGTGTATAAGGAGGGTAGAGGAGAGCCAGAGTACAGGAAGATGGAGGTCCTCCACCAGAGGTCTCTGAATGCTGAGAGACTGAAGGACGACATGAACATCACCCTGCAGAGCACACACAACAAGATGAAGAAACTGGAGATGGAGTGAGACACATATTTCTGTGTGCTTAGTCTGAGCTGCTGATCTGAGATCTGTGTTCAGCTGTTAAGTGTGCTTTTTTTTAAAGTCTGCCTGTCATCTGTCTGGACCCAAGTGTATACAGTACTTTGTAATCTAAATTCCCCCTCTGTCTCTTCCTCCCTTCTCTCCCTCCTCCCTCCCCTTTCCCCCCACAGCTACAGTGAGGAGTTGTCCCGGTGCCAGGAGGAGGTGCGGCGGCTGCAGGGGTCTCTGTCTGCAGCCAGGGAGGACTGCAGCGGGGTCAGCGAGGAGCGGCTCCAGCTGCAGCAGGAGAACATGCAGCTCCGCAGGGAGATGGAGGAGCTACGCAAGGCTAGCATGATGACCCAGAGGAGAGCTAAGCAGCAGGTGAGACTACCTGGTTAAGCACCTTTAAGACCAGACTGGATGCAGTATGAACGGGAGGGATCAGGGTAGAGGAAGGACAGGGATATAAACCAACTATGCAAGGCTTTGCTGCTCGCACAGAGACGGGCGTAACAACACGTAAGACCAGTCTGCAGAAACAGAGATGAGGAGGCAGGTAGAAGGAAGGTGGGAGATGAGGAGGGAAGCAGGTAGAGGAAGGTGGGAGACAGGTCTAGCAGGTAGAGGAAGGTGGGAGATGAGGAGGGAGACAGGTCTAGCTGGTAGAGGAAGGTGGGAGATGAGGGAGACAGGTCTAGCTGGTAGAGGAAGGTGGGAGATGAGGAGGGAGACAGGTCTAGCTGGTAGAGGAAGGTGGGAGATGAGGAGGGAGACAGGTCTAGCAGGTAGAGGAAGGTGGGAGATGAGGGAGACAGGTCTAGCTGGTAGAGGAATGTGGGAGATGAGGAGGGAGACAGGTCTAGCAGGTAGAGGAAGGTGGGAGATGAGGAGGGAGACAGGTCTAGCAGGTAGAGGAAGGTGGGAGATGAGGAGGGAGACAGGTCTAGCAGGTAGAGGAAGGTGGGAGATGAGGAGGGAGACAGGTCTAGCTGGTAGAGGAAGGTGGGAGATGAGGGAGACAGGTCTAGCAGGTAGAGGAAGGTGGGAGATGAGGAGGGAGACAGGTCTAGCAGGTAGAGGAAGGTGGGAGATGAGGAGGGAGACAGGTCTAGCAGGTAGAGGAAGGTGAAAACAAGATGAGGATTAAACAGGTGGGCAGGTCAAGTCGGAGACACTCACAAACGCACCCCCCCCCCCCCTCACTTCCCCCCTCACACCCACCCTCACTTCCCCCCTCCTCTCCCCAGGTTTCCCAGATGGAGCAGGAGTATTCCCTAAAGGAGCAGGGTCTGGATGCCCGGGTCAGGGAGCTGGAGGAAAGCAGTAGGAGCTCCAGTGCTGACCTGACCCGCCTCCTCTCTGCCCAGCAGAAGACCAGCCAGCGCTGGAAAGAGGAGGCCAAGACCCTCACCCTGACCTTCCACACCAAACTCACCAGCCTCAAGTTAGTTCAATGTACTGGGTACACCTGTTTGTATATGACCAATAAACTGTGATCTGACCTTCTTACTGACACTCCACCATAATAGCCCAGTGTCCATACAGGCAAGTCTACAAACTCACCAATTTGGTTTGAGGACGCCCACCTTTTCTGTTCTGCTTTGAACTTCTGAGAAGCTGTTCTGGCTCTTTCTCACTTTGCAGATCACAGTAAAAACGACGTTTCAAGCCTCCTACGCACAATGTAGAGGGGAGAGATTGACAGGCTACGGACCAAATGGCCCACTGTTTGACACAGTTGCTAGTTGATGAGAGGATGTTTTGATATGAGTATGTGTTTGATGATTGGTCGATGACCACTATGACACGTTGTGTTGGTTTCAGGGGTGAGCTGAGTCGACAGAAGCAACGTTGTCAGGAACTGGAGATCCAGCTGGTGACTGACCACGAGACCATAGTAGAGGTGACTCTAACACACGCATACATACATACATACACGCATGCATACATACACACACGCATACATACATACATACACGCATGCATACATACACACACGCATACATACATACATACATACACACACACACATACACACACACACACGCATGCATACATACATACATACACACATACATACACACACACACGCATGCATACATGCATACATACATACATACATACACACATACATACACACACACACGCATGCATACATACATACATACATACACACGCGCATACATACATACATACATACATACATACACACGCATACATACATACACACGCATACATACATACACACACGCATACATACATACATACATACACACACACACATACACACACACACACGCATGCATACATACATACATACACACATACATACACACACACGCATGCATACATACATACATACATACACACGCGCATACATACATACATACATACATACATACATACACACGCATACATACATACACACGCGCATACATACATACATACATACATACACACACATACACACACACACGCATGCATACATACATACATACATACATGCATACATACACGCATACCGTTTTATAGAAGATTTTAAAAAAGGAACAAAGACAATTGTTCAACTTAGTGAATTCAACACACTACTCCACACCTTGAAACCAATAGCAACCCGCATCATAATGAATATAATGAGGAAATGTGATGTCAGTGTATTGTTGCTGGGTCCAGTAGGGGAAGTGTCTCTAACGTTGTGGTTGAAATGTGTCCTGTTGTTGTCTAGTACGAGAGGCAGATGGCAGAGTATCAGGAGAAGAACAGTCGTCTCCAGAGGCGTTTGACTCAGGCAGAACAGAGGGCAACTACAGCCTCACAACAGGTACTAGGGGTCTTACACTGGGGCCAGGGAGAGGCGCACACTGATGATGTCAGCTCAGTTGTCTGATATCACCACAGGGTCATATTTATTGGGCACGCTGTAGTAAAACAGTTCAAAAACGTTGTGCAACAGAAACTCAAAGGGAGTTATTGGACACGTGTAGGTAGTCCCTCCCTGTTTTAGTCAGTGTTACTTAGTCTGCTGTCTCATGAATAGGACCCTGGATCTTATTGAGATGAGATGCAGTACTGGAACGCTGCACAGCTAGAAACGGCGTGTCTCCTGTCCCATATAATCTTCATGGACACACGTCTTTGAAGAAGCCCTGACACTGAGAGGACTTTGTTGGCTTTGACTGTTTCTAACACACTCATTTTTCTGTCTTTTCTCTTTCAGCTGAGTGTAATGACGTCACAGAGGAGAAAAACATCGTCCATGGCAGACCTGGAGTCTCTATAGCGGTGTGCAGGGATGGAACTTAAGGATTTTGGGCACTTGTCCGCTGTGCCTTATAATAATACAAAATCTAACATTTCACTAGCTGTTGGGCTAATTGGCTACATTTTCTACTAGCCAGTCTGAGGTGTACTAGCATCGGGCTAGCTCAATTTCCATCCCTGACTGTGTGCATTGCCAACCATTTCTACAGAAATGTCTGTTATGGATTTATGCCATTCACTGTGATGTCTGTTATTAAAATAGATTTAAATTGTCTTTCTGGTGTGTTTTCTTGTCGTTGTTAGGAAATATTTTTGTGGTCATTATTTCTGTGGTCCAACTTTTTGTGGTCATTGTGTTGGGAAATATTAAAATACATTTTCTTAGGTGTTGTCAGTGTAAAATTTGCTTTCTGTGATCATTGTTGGGAAGTATTTAAATCCACCTTTCTGTGGTGGGGTAAATGAACTAAATGAATTGACTGGTGCATATGATCATGTTTAATGTGTGTGTGGTTGAGCGACTGTCTCCAGGATGCTCTGTCAGGTTTTCCTGGGATAGTGTGTTTCAATTGTGCAGAATCCAGACGATAATCAGGAATGTCTGCAGGTTCAACTGCAACCCATCTTTGAGGTCTAGAGTTTTACCATGAAGGAAAAAAATGATGCATGACAGTCCGCGTTCTGTTGGGAATCTAGCTATACAAACTATTGTAGGGTGCAAGTATTTTTGCCTAGTTTTAAAATCCCTGTAACTTTGGGACATGAATGGTGAGTTGTACTGCAAAGCGCGCATGTGCAGCTGTTGCTCTCCGCGCGGTGTCCAGGAGGTGCTGGTTGCTAAGAAACAATAAACTCCCGATTAGTTTCCACTTCTGACAAGAGAACCGGCGATAACAAGTGTAGCTAATGTTCTGTAGTTTCTCTACTAATGTCTATGTTGAAGTGCCATTGATAGCTATGTAAGTAATAAACCTTGACTTGCTCAGAAATATGTTATAAATTGCTAGCGCTACATTGTTTCTGTTAACCAAACTGATGGTTTGTGATATCACTGTATATAACCGTCTCAGCGTTAGCTGATGTTGTTGGCTATGTTTGTTTTGAATTTTTTGATTTAACGTTATATTGCAATGTTTGTCTCTTGTTGCCAGGTAAGTTGCTAAACAACTGAAATGTCTTATGTGCAAGATGACTTGCATGCTACTATAGTTTGCTTTGACACGAGTTGATAGACCGAAACGAAAGGGAGAGCTTATCGTCCCCCACCTCCCTCTCCTTGTGCTCTCTCCTTCTTCACCCCCACACACAGTATCCACTCAGACCCTGAGTGGCAGACTATCTGAGCCACCATGTCTTCGTTCTCCCAGAAGGGGTCCCCTCGCTGCCAGGCTGGCCCAGGTAGAGAGGAGGTGGCGGGGGCCCGGCAGCAGAGGATGACCCTCCCATTCACCATGTCCCCGGGCCACATAGACCCAGAGGCACTGAGAGCCAGGCTGATCTCAGTAGCCCCGAGCCAGGCACAACGCAACCCTGATGCCCTGGTCTTCACACACACCACCAAGGCCCAGGAACGCAGGAGGGCAGGGCAGAGACCCGTACCGCTGGAGATACTGGTGGGTGGGTGGGGGGGGGGGGGGTGAATATGGGGACCCAGCCACTTGTAAACACTGTTTGCTCACAGTAATGTTTTCTAAATATCAGCCTTTGTTCTCATAACCATCCCAGACATCAACTGCCCCATAAGCACATAAACACCTCTATTTACACATCTTCTCTCATTCAGCCCGTCCTGAAGAAGTACCAGGACCACAAGCAGCCAGAGTTCATCCACAGGCAGAACCGGGAGAGGCTGCTCCAGTCGGGCTGGAAGCCTCCGTCGCCCTCCCTTGCTGGGGTAGAGTGGAAGGACAAGGCCCCTGACAGACAGAGCTCCACCCTTCACCTCCCTGAGCTGCCTGACCACGTCAAGGAGAAACAGGTGGAAGACTGAGAAGGGCTCTGCTGGACAGACAGACGTCATGCAGATTTGACATGGTTTAATTTGAAATCCAGATTGTCTTAACCATGATTTCACTAGTGATATACAGCCATGGTCTGAAATAAATTCTTGATTGTAGACGGTGGGAGGCAGATACTGAGCTGTGCTCTGTTCATCAGTAGCCCTCCCTATAGCCCCCTCGCTCTCTGATGACTCTGAAGCTCTCTGAAGCTGAGAGGTGTCACAGTGGACTGATACGGGTCAGACAACTGTTAAACTCATAGCCTTTCTTGTTCTGTTTTAACCAGTACTTCCATCAACCTCATTTGAGCCACAGAAGAAACCAGTCCACAGTCAGTATCTGTCTCTTTTGTTGTCAAGAGACGTAGTACAAAGTCCCCTTTCAGCTGTTCATGACGCTTTTCAAAGTCCAATAAATAAAAATATAAAACTGACTGTCACTGCTTCCTCCCTCCAGGCTCAGATGACCCAGAGTACCCTGTGTTCCCCCTCTCCCCCCAAACGCCCTCGCTCCTCCAAGTCCGCAAAGCCCTCCCCCACCGGAGCCTTCCTCCACTCCCCCTTCCCTCTCCCGGCCAGTCACCCCATCATCTTCAGCTCTGCAGAGGATGTGATCCGTGCCAAAATACGCTCCCCGCCGGACATCGTCAGAATCATCCGGAACAACCCTCACCTGGGCTTCCTGTACATGACCTCTGCCGCACCCAAGAGCTCCATCAAATATGATGCTTATAACCTCAAGTAAGAGAGGGAGAAACACACACCCTAACCTATATCAGATATGATGTTTATAACCTCAAGATAGGGAGAAACACACACCCTAACCTATATCAGATATGATGTTTATAACCTCAAGATAGGGAGAAACACACACCCTAACCTATATCAGATATGATGTTTATAACCTCAAGATAGGGAGAAACACACACCCTAACCTATATCAGATATGATGTTTATAACCTCAAGATAGGGAGAAACACACACCCTAACCTATATCAGATATGATGTTTATAACCTCAAGATAGGGAGAAACACACACCCTAACCTATATCAGATATGATGTTTATAACATCAAGAGAGGGAGAAACACACACCCTAACCTATATCAGATATGTTTATAACATCAAGATAGGGAGAAACACACACCCTAACCTATATCAGATATGATGTTTATAACATCAAGATAGGGAGAAACACACACCCTAACCTATATCAGATATGATGTTTAGAACCTCAAGTAAGAGAGGGAGAAACACACACCCTAACCAATATCAGATATGTTTATAACATCAAGATAGGGAGAAACACACACCCTAACCTATATCAGATATGATGTTTATAACCTCAAGTAAGAGAGGGAGAAACACACACCCTAACCTATATCAGATATGTTTATAACATCAAGAGAGGGAGAAACACACACCCTAACCTATATCAGATATGATGTTTATAACATCAAGAGAGGGAGAAACACACACCCTAACCTATATCAGATATGATGTTTATAACCTCAAGTAAGAGAGGGAGAAACACACACCCTAACCTATATCAGATATGATGTTTATAACCTCAAGTAAGAGGGAGAAACACACACCCTAACCAATATCAGATATGTTTATAACCTCAAGATAGGGAGAAACACACACCCTAACCTATATCAGATATGTTTATAACATCAAGATAGGGAGAAACACACACCCTAACCTATATCAGATATGATGCTTATAACCTCAAGAGAGGGAGAAACACACACCCTAACCTATATCAGATATGATGTTTATAACATCAAGATAGGGAGAAACACACACCCTAACCTATATCAGATATGTTTATAACATCAAGATAGGGAGAAACACACACCCTAACCTATATCAGATATGATGTTTATAACCTCAAGTAAGAGAGGGAGAAACACACACCCTAACCTATATCAGATATGTTTATAACATCAAGATAGGGAGAAACACACACCCTAACCTATATCAGATATGATGTTTATAACCTCAAGTAAGAGAGGGAGAAACACACACCCTAACCTATATCAGATATGATGTTTATAACATCAAGAGAGGGAGAAACACACACCCTAACCTATATCAGATATGTTTATAACATCAAGATAGGGAGAAACACACACCCTAACCTATATCAGATATGTTTATAACATCAAGAGAGGGAGAAACACACACCCTAACCTATATCAGATATGATGTTTATAACATCAAGATAGGGAGAAACACACACCCTAACCTATATCAGATATGATGTTTATAACCTCAAGAGAGGGAGAAACACACACCCTAACCTATATCAGATATGATGTTTATAACCTCAAGAGAGGGAGAAACACACACCCTAACCTATATCAGATATGTTTATAACATCAAGTAAGAGAGGGAGAAACACACACCCTAACCTATATCAGATATGATGTTTATAACCTCAAGTAAGAGAGGGAGAAACACACACCCTAACCTATATCAGATATGTTTATAACATCAAGAGAGGGAGAAACACACACCCTAACCTATATCAGATATGATGTTTATAACATCAAGTAAGAGAGGGAGAAACACACACCCTAACCTATATCAGATATGATGTTTATAACATCAAGATAGGGAGAAACACACACCCTAACCTATATCAGATATGTTTATAACATCAAGATAGGGAGAAACACACACCCTAACCTATATCAGATATGATGTTTATAACCTCAAGTAAGAGAGGGAGAAACACACACCCTAACCTATATCAGATATGATGTTTATAACATCAAGTAAGAGAGGGAGAAACACACACCCTAACCTATATCAGATATGATGTTTATAACATCAAGAGAGGGAGAAACACACACCCTAACCTATATCAGATATGATGTTTATAACATCAAGTAAGAGAGGGAGAAACACACACCCTAACCTATATCAGATATGATGTTTATAACATCAAGTAAGAGAGGGAGAAACACACACCCTAACCTATATCAGATATGATGTTTATAACATCAAGAGAGGGAGAAACACACACCCTAACCTATATCAGATATGATGTTTATAACATCAAGTAAGAGAGGGAGAAACACACACCCTAACCTATATCAGATATGTTTATAACATCAAGATAGGGAGAAACACACACCCTAACCTATATCAGATATGATGTTTATAACCTCAAGTAAGAGAGGGAGAAACACACACCCTAACCTATATCAGATATGATGTTTATAACCTCAAGTAAGAGAGGGAGAAACACACACCCTAACCTATATCAGATATGTTTATAACATCAAGATAGGGAGAAACACACACCCTAACCTATATCAGATATGTTTATAACATCAAGTAAGAGAGGGAGAAACACACACCCTAACCTATATCAGATATGTTTATAACATCAAGATAGGGAGAAACACACACCCTAACCTATATCAGATATGATGTTTATAACCTCAAGTAAGAGAGGGAGAAACACACACCCTAACCTATATCAGATATGATGTTTATAACCTCAAGTAAGAGGGAGAAACACACACCCTAACCTATATCAGATATGATGTTTATAACATCAAGTAAGAGAGGGAGAAACACACACCCTAACCTATATCAGATATGATGTTTATAACATCAAGTAAGATAGGGAGAAACACACACCCTAACCTATATCAGATATGATGTTTATAACATCAAGAGAGGGAGAAACACACACCCTAACCTATATCAGATATGATGTTTATAACATCAAGTAAGAGAGGGAGAAACACACACCCTAACCTATATCAGATATGATGTTTATAACATCAAGTAAGAGAGGGAGAAACACACACCCTAACCTATATCAGATATGATGTTTATAACATCAAGTAAGATAGGGAGAAACACACACCCTAACCTATATCAGATATGTTTATAACATCAAGATAGGGAGAAACACACACCCTAACCTATATCAGATATGATGTTTATAACCTCAAGTAAGAGAGGGAGAAACACACACCCTAACCTATATCAGATATGATGTTTATAACATCAAGATAGGGAGAAACACACACCCTAACCTATATCAGATATGTTTATAACATCAAGATAGGGAGAAACACACACCCTAACCTATATCAGATATGATGTTTATAACCTCAAGTAAGAGAGGGAGAAACACACACCCTAACCTATATCAGATATGATGTTTATAACATCAAGATAGGGAGAAACACACACCCTAACCTATATCAGATATGATGTTTATAACATCAAGATAGGGAGAAACACACACCCTAACCAATATCAGATATGTTTATAACATCAAGATAGGGAGAAACACACACCCTAACCTATATCAGATATGATGTTTATAACATCAAGAGAGGGAGAAACACACACCCTAACCTATATCAGATATGTTTATAACATCAAGATAGGGAGAAACACACACCCTAACCTATATCAGATATGATGCTTATATCTTCAAGTAAGAACAACGTCAACAAGAGAGAGATGCTACTTCTCAATTGTCTCTAATTCCATTTATCCATTTATTCCATTTATCCCACTTCACATCACTAATTTTAATGGAAAGGACTGCCTGGTATAAGAAACATAGTGGAAACTGCCTCTAACCCATACTGCACCAATTCATTGCTTTTAGATTGTGGAAAGTAGTGAACAAGTGTTCACTTCAGAACAAAGGAGGTATTATTGGGACTCACAAAGAGAGACGACACAGACACACACACACACTCATGCAAACATTTGAACTCCCAAGTTCTCTATCAAATATAAAAATCTACAACCTTATTCTCACTACCCATCCCAAACTCTCACCTTTGACCTTTCCCCAACCAGGATAGTGACGTATGAGAACATCAACAAGCAGGACTACTCTACCATCAGCCAGCAGGGTGTGACCTGCATCTCTGACGCGGAGATGGACTTCCTGCCGTTAGAGCGCTGGGAGCATGAGTACCGGTGCCACCGTCGCCTCCTGGCCATCCCGGCCTTCGCCCTCTTCAGGAGGTGGAAGGCCTTCAGAGTGTGGCGGACCAACGTCCGCTCCAAGAAGATCAACACGTGCAAGAAGTCCCTGCAGGAGCGCCTGTTCATCGTCAATGAGGTGGGTGGTATTGTTGTGTCCAGTAGTGTTTCCTGGTCAGGATAATGAGGTGGTGGTGTTGGGTCCAGTAGTGTTTCCTGGTCAGGATAATGAGGTGTTGGTATTGTTGGGTCCAGTAGTGTTTCCTGGTCAGGATAATGAGGTGGTGGTATTGTTGGGTCCAGTAGTGTTTCCTGGTCAGGATAATGAGGTGGTGGTATTGTTGGGTCCAGTAGTGTTTCCTGGTCAGGGTAATGAGGTGGTGGTATTGTTGGGTCCAGTAGTGTTTCCTGGTCAGGATAATGAGGTGTTGGTATTGTTGGGTCCAGTAGTGTTTCCTGGTCAGGATAATGAGGTGGTGGTGTTGGGTCCAGTAGTGTTTCCTGGTCAGGATAATGAGGTGGTATTGTTGTGTCCAGTAGTGTTTCCTGGTCAGGATAATGAGGTGGTGGTGTTGGGTCCAGTAGTGTTTCCTGGTCAGGGTAATGAGGTGGTGGTATTGTTGGGTCCAGTAGTGTTTCCTGGTCAGGATAATGAGGTGGTGGTATTGTTGGGTCCAGTAGTGTTTCCTGGTCAGGATAATGAGGTGGTGGTATTGTTGGGTCCAGTAGTGTTTCCTGGTCAGGATAATGAGGTGGTGGTATTGTTGGGTCCAGTAGTGTTTCCTGGTCAGGATAATGAGGTGGTGGTATTGTTGGGTCCAGTAGTGTTTCCTGGTCAGGATAATGAGGTGGTGGTATTGTTGGGTCCAGTAGTGTTTCCTGGTCAGGATAATGAGGTGTTGGTATTGTTGGGTCCAGTAGTGTTTCCTGGTCAGGATAATGAGGTGGTGGTGTTGGGTCCAGTAGTGTTTCCTGGTCAGGATAATGAGGTGGTATTGTTGTGTCCAGTAGTGTTTCCTGGTCAGGATAATGAGGTGGTGGTGTTGGGTCCAGTAGTGTTTCCTGGTCAGGGTAATGAGGTGGTGGTATTGTTGGGTCCAGTAGTGTTTCCTGGTCAGGATAATGAGGTGGTGGTATTGTTGGGTCCAGTAGTGTTTCCTGGTCAGGATAATGAGGTGGTGGTATTGTTGGGTCCAGTAGTGTTTCCTGGTCAGGATAATGAGGTGTTGGTATTGTTGGGTCCAGTAGTGTTTCCTGGTCAGGATAATGAGGTGGTGGTGTTGGGTCCAGTAGTGTTTCCTGGTCAGGATAATGAGGTGGTATTGTTGTGTCCAGTAGTGTTTCCTGGTCAGGATAATGAGGTGGTGGTGTTGGGTCCAGTAGTGTTTCCTGGTCAGGGTAATGAGGTGGTGGTATTGTTGGGTCCAGTAGTGTTTCCTGGTCAGGATAATGAGGTGGTGGTATTGTTGGGTCCAGTAGTGTTTCCTGGTCAGGATAATGAGGTGGTGGTATTGTTGGGTCCAGTAGTGTTTCCTGGTCAGGATAATGAGGTGGTGGTATCGTTGGGTCCAGTAGTGTTTCCTGGTCAGGATAATGAGGTGGTGGTATTGTTGGGTCCAGTAGTGTTTCCTGGTCAGGATAATGAGGTGGTGGTATTGTTGGGTCCAGTAGTGTTTCCTGGTCAGGATAATGAGGTGGTGGTATTGTTGGGTCCAGTAGTGTTTCCTGGTCAGGATAATGAGGTGGTGGTATTGTTGGGTCCAGTAGTGTTTAAGATAACAGGAAGGAGCAGTAACAGCTGTGTGTAATGGAACCCAACTAGGTAGTTATTTTAAGATAACAGGAAGGAGCAGTAACAGCTGTGTGTAATGGAACCCAACTAGGTAGTTATTTTAAGATAACAGGAAGGAGCAGTAACAGCTGTGTGTAATGGAACCCAACTAGGTAGTTATTTTAAGATAATAGGAAGGAGCAGTAACAGCTGTGTGTAATGGAACCCAACTAGGTAGTTATTTTAAGATAACAGGAAGGAGCAGTAACAGCTGTGTGTAATGGAACCCAACTAGGTAGTTATTTTAAGATAACAGGAAGGAGCAGTAACAGCTGTGTGTAATGGAACCCAACTAGGTAGTTATTTTAACATAACAGGAAGGAGCAGTAACAGCTATGTGTATAATGGAACCCAACTAGGTAGTTATTTTAAGATAACAGGAAGGAGCAGTAACAGCTGTGTGTAATGGAACCCAACTAGGTAGTTATTTTAAGATAACAGGAAGGAGCAGTAACAGCTGTGTGTAATGGAACCCAACTAGGTAGTTATTTTAACATAACAGGAAGGAGCAGTAACAGCTGTGTGTATAATGGAACCCAACTAGGTAGTTATTTTAAGAGATCAGGAAGGAGCAGTAACAGCTGTGTGTAATGGAACCCAACTAGGTAGTTATTTTAAGATAACAGGAAGGAGCAGTAACAGCTGTGTGTAATGGAACCCAACTAGGTAGTTATTTTAAGATAACAGGAAGGAGCAGTAACAGCTGTGTATAATGGAACCCAACTAGGTAGTTATTTTAAGATAATAGGAAGGAGCAGTAACAGCTGTGTGTAATGGAACCCAACTAGGTAGTTATTTTAAGATAACAGGAAGGAGCAGTAACAGCTGTGTGTAATGGAACCCAACTAGGTAGTTATTTTAAGATAATAGGAAGCAGCAGTAACAGCTGTGTGTAATGGAACCCAACTAGGTAGTTATTTTAAGATAACAGGAAGGAACAGTAACAGTTGTGTATAATGGAACCCAACTAGGTAGTTATTTTAAGATAACAGGAAGGAGCAGTAACAGCTGTGTGTAATGGAACCCAACTAGGTAGTTATTTTAAGATAATAGGAAGCAGCAGTAACAGCTGTGTGTGTAATGGAACCCAACTAGGTAGTTATTTTAAGATAACAGGAAGGAGCAGTAACAGCTGTGTGTGTTTCCAGTCTCTGCGTCCGGCGTTGCTGAACATCAGAGAGATGTGCTACAGGATCAGTGACATGGGGCTTTGTCACATCCTGAAAGATCACACATACACGCTGGAGGAGTTCCAGGAGGCTCAGTACAACCAGCTGGAGGAGGTACGCAGTCTGACTGTCCCTTTACATGAAGTGTGTCTGTTCCTTTACATGACATATTCTCTGTGTGTCTGTTCCTTTACATGACGTGTCTGTTCCTTTACATGACATATTCTCTGTGTGTCTGTTCCTTTACATGACATATTCTCTGTGTGTCTGTTCCTTTACATGACATATTCTTTGTGTGTCTGTTCCTTTACATGACATATTCTTTGTGTGTCTGTTCCTTTACATGACATATTCTCTGTGTGTCTGTTCCTTTACATTAAGTGTGTCTGTTCCTTTACATGACATATTCTCTGTGTGTCTGTTCTTTTACATGACATATTCTCTGTGTGTCTGTTCCTTTACATGACGTGTCTGTTCCTTTACATGACATATTCTCTGTGTGTCTGTTCTTTTACATGACATATTCTCTGTGTGTCTGTTCCTTTACATGACATATTCTCTGTGTGTCTGTTCCTTTACATGACATATTCTCTGTGTGTCTGTTCCTTTACATGACATATTCTCTGTGTGTCTGTTCCTTTACATGACATATTCTCTGTGTGTCTGTTCCTTTACATGACATATTCTCTGTGTGTCTGTTCCTTTACATGACATATTCTCTGTGTGTGTCTGTTCCTTTACATGACATATTCTTTGTGTGTCTGTTCCTTTACATGACATATTCTCTGTGTGTCTGTTCCTTTACATGACATATTCTCTGTGTGTCTGTTCCTTTACATGACATATTCTCTGTGTGTCTGTTACTTTACATGACATATTCTGTGTGTGTCTGTTCCTTTACATGAAGTGTGTCTGTTCTTTTACATGACATATTCTCTGTGTGTCTGTTCCTTTACATGACATATTCTCTGTGTGTCTGTTCCTTTACATGACATATTCTGTGTAGTCTGTTCCTTTAGATGACATATTCTGTGTGTGTCTGTTCCTTTACATGACATATTCTTTGTGTGTCTGTTCCTTTACATGACATATTCTGTGTAGTCTGTTCCTTTAGATGACATATTCTGTGTGTGTCTGTTCCTAAACATGACATATTCTCTGTGTGTCTGTTCCTTTACATGACATATTCTGTGTAGTCTGTTCCTTTAGATGACATATTCTGTGTGTGTCTGTTCCTAAACATGACATATTCTCTGTGTGTCTGTTCCTTTACATGACATATTCTGTGTGTGTCTGTTCCTTTACATGAAGTGTGTCTGTTCCTTTACATGACATATTCTCTGTGTGTTTGTTCCTTTACATGAAGTGTGTCTGTTCCTTTACATGACATATTCTGTGTGTGTCTGTTCCTTTACATGAAGTGTGTCTGTTCCTTTACATGACATATGCTCTGTGTGTCTGTCCCTTTACATGACATATTCTGTGTGTGTCTGTTCCTTTACATGACACATTCTGTGTGTGTCTGTTCCTTTACATGACATATTCTGTGTGTGTTTGTTCCTTTACATGAAGTGTGTCTGTTCCTTTACATGACATATTCTGTGTGTGTCTGTTCCTTTACATGAAGTGTGTCTGTTCCTTTACATGACATATGCTCTGTGTGTCTGTCCCTTTACATGACATATTCTGTGTGTGTCTGTTCCTTTACATGACACATTCTGTGTGTGTCTGTTCCTTTACATGACATATTATGTGTGTGTCTGTTCCTTTACATGAAGTGTGTCTGTTCCTTTACATGACAAATTCTTTGTGTGTCTGTTCCTTTACATGAAGTGTGTCTGTTCCTTTACATGACATATTCTCTGTGTGTCTGTTCCTTTACATGACATATTATGTGTGTGTCTGTTCCTTTACATGAAGTGTATCTGTTCCTTTACATGACAAATTCTTTGTGTGTCTGTTCCTTTACATGAAGTGTGTCTGTTCCTTTACATGACATATTCTCTGTGTGTCTGTTCCTTTACATGACATATTCTGTGTGTGTCTGTTCCTTTACATGACATATTCTGTGTGTGTCTGTTCCTTTACATGAAGTGTGTCTGTTCTTTTACATGACATATTCTCTGTGTGTATGTTCCTTTACATGAAGTGTGTCTGTTCTTTTACATGGCATATTCTCTGTGTGTCTGTTCCTTTACATGACATATTATGTGTGTGTCTGTTCTTTTACATGGCATATTCTCTGTGTGTCTGTTCCTTTCGATGACATATTCTCTGTGTGTCTGTTCCTTTACATGACATATTCTTTGTGTGTCTGTTCCTTTACATGAAGTGTGTCTGTTCCTTTACATGACATATTCTCTGTGTGTCTGTTCTTTTACATGACATATTCTCTGTGTGTCTGTTCCTTTACATGGCATATTCTCTGTGTGTCTGTTCCTTTCGATGACATATTCTCTGTGTGTCTGTTCCTTTACATGACATATTCTCTGTGTGTCTGTTCCTTTACATGACATATTCTCTGTGTGTCTGTTCCTTTACATGAAGTGTGTCTGTTCTTTTACATGGCATATTCTCTGTGTGTCTGTTCCTTTACATGACATATTCTTTGTGTGTCTGTTCCTTTACATGACATATTCTCTGTGTGTCTGTTCCTTTACATGACATATTCTCTGTGTGTCTGTTCCTTTACATGAAGTGTATCTGTTCCTTTACATGACATATGCTCTGTGTGTCTGTTACTTTACATGAAGTATGTCTGTTACTTTACATGACATATTCTCTGTGTGTCTGTTCCTTTACATGAAGTGTGTCTGTTCCTTTACATGACATATTCTCTGTGTGTCTGTTCCTTTACATGACATATTCTCTGTGTGTCTGTTCCTTTACATGAAGTGTGTCTGTTCCTTTACATGACATATTCTGTGTGTGTCTGTTCCTTTACATGAAGTGTGTCTGTTCCTTTACATGACATATGCTCTGTGTGTCTGTCCCTTTACATGACATATTCTGTGTGTGTCTGTTCCTTTACATGACACATTCTGTGTGTGTCTGTTCCTTTACATGACATATTATGTGTGTGTCTGTTCCTTTACATGAAGTGTGTCTGTTCCTTTACATGACAAATTCTTTGTGTGTCTGTTCCTTTACATGAAGTGTGTCTGTTCCTTTACATGACATATTCTCTGTGTGTCTGTTCCTTTACATGACATATTCTGTGTGTGTCTGTTCCTTTACATGACATATTCTCTGTGTGTCTGTTCCTTTACATGACATATTCTCTGTTTGTCCGTTCCTTTACATGACATATTCTGTGTGTGTTTGTTCCTTTACATGAAGTGTGTCTGTTCTTTTACATGACATATTCTCTGTGTGTATGTTCCTTTACATGAAGTGTGTCTGTTCTTTTACATGGCATATTCTCTGTGTGTCTGTTCCTTTACATGACATATTCTCTGTGTGTCTGTTCCTTTCGATGACATATTCTCTGTGTGTCTGTTCCTTTACATGATATATTCTCTGTGTGTCTGTTCCTTTACATGACATATTCTCTGTGTGTCTGTTCCTTTACATGAAGTGTGTCTGTTCCTTTACATGACATATGCTCTGTGTGTCTGTTACTTTACATGAAGTGTGTCTGTTACTTTACATGACATATTCTCTGTGTGTCTGTTCCTTTACATGAAGTGTGTCTGTTCCTTTACATGACATATTCTCTGTGTGTCTGTTCCTTTACATGACATATTCTCTGTGTGTCTGTTCCTTTACATGAAGTGTGTCTGTTCCTTTACATGACATATTCTCTGTGTGTCTGTTCCTTTACATGACATATTATGTGTGTGTCTGTTCCTTTACATGAAGTGTGTCTGTTCCTTTACATGACATATTCTCTGTGTGTCTGTTCCTTTACATGACATATTCTGTGTGTGTCTGTTCCTTTACATGACATATTCTCTGTGTATCTGTTCCTTTACATGACATATTCTCTGTTTGTCCGTTCCTTTACATGAAGTGTGTCTGTTCTTTTACATGACATATTCTCTGTGTGTCTGTTCCTTTCGATGACATATTCTTTGTGTGTCTGTTCCTTTACATGAAATGTGTCTGTTCTTTTACATGGCATATTCTCTGTGTGTCTGTTCCTTTCGATGACATATTCTCTGTGTGTCTGTTCCTTTACATGACATATTCTCTGTGTGTCTGTTCCTTTACATGACATATTCTCTGTGTGTCTGTTCCTTTACATGACATATTCTCTGTGTGTCTGTTCCTTTACATGAAGTGTGTCTGTTCTTTTACATGGCATATTCTCTGTGTGTCTGTTCCTTTACATGACATATTCTTTGTGTGTCTGTTCCTTTACATGACATATTCTCTGTGTGTCTGTTCCTTTACATGACATATTCTCTGTGTGTCTGTTCCTTTACATGAAGTGTATCTGTTCCTTTACATGACATATGCTCTGTGTGTCTGTTACTTTACATGAAGTGTGTCTGTTACTTTACATGACATATTCTCTGTGTGTCTGTTCCTTTACATGAAGTGTGTCTCTTCCTTTACATGACATATTCTGTGTGTGTCTGTTCCTTTACATGACATATTCTCTGTGTGTCTGTTCCTTTACATGACATATTCTTTGTGTGTCTGTTCCTTTACATGACATTTTCTGTGTGTGTCTGTTCCTTTACATGACATATTCTGTGTGTGTCTGTTCCTTTACATGACATATTCTGTGTGTGTCTGTTCCTTTACATGACATATTCTGTGTGTGTCTGTTCCTTTACATGAAGTGTGTCTGTTCCTTTACATGACATATTCTGTGTGTGTCTGTTCCTTTACATGACATATTCTCTGTGTGTCTGTTCCTTTACATGACATATTCTCTGTGTGTCTGTTCCTTTACATGACATATTCTCTGTGTGTCTGTTCCTTTACATGACATATTCTTTGTGTGTCTGTTCCTTTACATGACATTTTCTGTGTGTGTCTGTTCCTTTACATGACACATTCTCTGTGTGTCTGTTCCTTTACATGACATATTCTCTGTGTGTCTGTTCCTTTACATGACATATTCTCTGTGTGTGTCTGTTCCTTTACATGTCATATTCTGTGTGTGTCTGTTCCTTTACATGACATATTCTCTGTGTGTCTGTTCCTTTACATGACATATTCTCTGTGTGTCTGTTCCTTTACATTAAGTGTGTCTGTTCCTTTACATGACATATTCTCTGTGTGTCTGTTCCTTTACATGACATATTCTCTGTGTGTCTGTTCCTTTACATGACATATTCTCTGTGTGTGTCTGTTCCTTTACATGTAATATTCTGTGTGTGTCTGTTCCTTTACATGACATATTCTCTGTGTGTCTGTTCCTTTACATGACATATTCTCTGTGTGTCTGTTCCTTTACATGAAGTGTGTCTGTTCCTTTACATGACATATTCTCTGTGTGTCTGTTCCTTTACATGACATATTCTCTGTGTGTCTGTTCCTTTACATGACATATTCTTTGTGTGTCTGTTCCTTTACATGACATATTCTCTGTGTGTCTGTTCCTTTACATGACATATTCTGTGTGTGTCTGTACCTTTACATGACATATTCTCTGTGTGTCTGTTCCTTTACATGACATATTCTCTGTGTGTCTGTTCCTTTACATGACATATTCTGTGTGTGTCTGTTCCTTTACATGACATATTCTGTGTGTGTCTGTTTCTTTACATGACATATTCTCTGTGTGTCTGTTCCTTTACATGACATATTCTCTGTGTGTCTGTTCCTTTACATGACATATTCTGTGTGTGTCTGTACCTTTACATGACATATTCTCTGTGTGTCTGTTCCTTTACATGACATATTCTGTGTGTGTCTGTTCCTTTACATGACATATTCTGTGTGTGTCTGTTCCTTTACATGACATATTCTGTGTGTGTCTGTTCCTTTACATGACATATTCTCTGTGTGTCTGTTCCTTTACATGACATATTCTCTGTGTGTCTGTTCCTTTACATGACATATTCTGTGTGTGTCTGTTCCTTTACATGACATATTCTCTGTGTGTGTATCCTTTAACACTATAAACTAGTCACCCTGCCGTGTTTTACCCTGATAAAGCTTGTCTGTCCAGACGTTGGATGTTAGGTTATTACATTATTGCGTCTGAGCTCCACATTGTTCATGTGTATCAGATGTGAAATGTCTAGCATGTTAGCGGTGCACGCTAGTCGTGTTCAATCAGTGACGTCACCTTGAAGTAAACGTTTCCCTTACGCCGCAAGAGCCTCAGCATCTGTGTGGCGATGCCGTGTGGTGACAGTTCTGAGGGGGCCTGGTTGGAGCCCAGGATGGGCCAAGGAGAGGGACGGAAGCAGTACTGTTACATGTGTGTCTGTCCCTTTACATGGCAACTTGTGTGTGTGTGTGTGTGCAGGTATCTTCTCGTCTGGAAGAGTTCAGGGAGCTGGTAAAGGAGGTGGCCAGGAGCGCCTGTTACACGGCCATGTTGGAGGCAGGATACACACCTGACTATAACTACAACACAGGTACACACACACCTGACTATAACTACAACACAGGTACACACACACCTGACTATAACTACAACACAGGTACACACACACCTGACTATAACTACAACACAGGTATACACACACCTGACTATAACTACAACACAGGTACACAAACACCTGACTATAACTACAACACAGGTATACACACACACCTGACTATAACTACAACACAGGTACACACACACACCTGACTATAACTACAACACAGGTACACACACACCTGACTATAACTACAACACAGGTACACACACACCTGACTATAACTACAACACAGGTACACACACACACCTGACTATAACTACAACACAGGTACACACACACCTGACTATAACTACAACACAGGTACACACACACCTGACTATAACTACAACACAGGTACACACACACCTGACTATAACACAGGTACACACACACCTGACTATAACTACAACACAGCTACACACACACCTGACTATAACTACAACACAGGTACACACACACCTGACTATAACTACAACACAGGTACACACACACCTGACTATAACTACAACACAGGTACACACACACCTGACTATAACTACAACACAGGTACACACACACCTGACTATAACTACATCACAGGTACACACACACCTGACTATAACTACAACACAGGTACACACACACCTGACTATAACTACAACACAGGTACACACACACCTGACTATAACTACAACACAGGTACATACACACCTGACTATAACTACAACACAGGTACACACACACCTGACTATAACTACAACACAGGTACACACACACCTGACTATAACTACAACACAGGTACACATACACCTGACTATAACTACAACACAGGTACACACACACCTGACTATAACTACAACACAGGTACACACACACCTGACTATAACTACAACACAAAGAAGTAGAAATGTGTGTACTCCAGAGGGGACAGACAGTAGAGTGAGTCTGAAGTGTGTGTACTCCAGAGAGAACAGACAGTAGAGTGAGTGTGAAGTGTGTGTACTCCAGAGGGAACAGACAGTAGAGTGAGTGTGAAGTGTGTGTACTCCAGAGGGAACAGACAGTAGAGTGAGTCTGAAGTGTGTGTACTCCAGAGGGAACAGACAGTAGAGTGAGTCTGGAGTGTGTGTACTCCAGAGGGAACAGACAGTAGAGTGAGTCTGAAGTGTGTGTACTCCAGAGGGAACAGACAGTAGAGTGAGTCTGAAGTGTGTGTACTCCAGAGGGAACAGACAGTAGAGTGAGTCTGAAGTGTGTGTACTCCAGAGGGAACATACAGTAGAGTGAGTCTGAAGTGTGTGTACTCCAGAGGGAACAGACAGTAGAGTGAGTCTGAAGTGTGTGTACTCCAGAGGGAACAGACAGTAGAGTGAGTCTGAATTGTGTGTACTCCAGAGGGAACAGACAGTAGAGTGAGTCTGAAGTGTGTGTACTCCAGAGGGAACAGACAGTAGAGTGAGTCTGAAGTGTGTGTACTCCAGAGGGAACAGACAGTAGAGTGAGTCTGAAGTGTGTGTACTCCAGAGGGAACAGACAGCAGAGTGAGTCTGAATTGTGTGTACTCCAGAGGGAACAGACAGTAGAGTGAGTCTGAAGTGTGTGTACTCCAGAGGGAACAGACAGTAGAGTGAGTCTGAAGTGTGTGTACTCCAGAGGGAACAGACAGTAGAGTGAGTCTGAAGTGTGTGTACTCCAGAGGGAACAGACAGTAGAGTGAGTCTGAAGTGTGTGTACTCCAGAGGGAACAGACAGTAGAGTGAGTCTGAAGTGTGTGTACTCCAGAGGGAACAGACAGTAGAGTGAGTCTGAAGTGTGTGTACTCCAGAGGGAACAGACAGTAGAGTGAGTCTGAAGTGTGTGTACTCCAGAGGGAACAGACAGCAGAGTGAGTCTGAATTGTGTGTACTCCAGAGGGAACAGACAGTAGAGTGAGTCTGAAGTGTGTGTACTCCAGAGGGAACACCTGAGATTGAGCTGCTGTTTGAAGAGGCTCCAGAGAAGATGAGTTACACAGAACAGGCCAACAAGAGGTACCACTGTAGACGCCTCACCTGGTGGGTACCACACACACACACACACACACACACACACACACACACACACACACACACACTCACACTCACACTCACACGTCCCATTTCTACCTGTACGTTGAGCTGGAGTGCTTTACCTGTGGAGGTGCCGTGAAGGAGCCCCCTTCCTACTCTGTCTTGTTCCAGTTTCATCCGGTTGGCTGACTACCTGATGGTGAACACCATGCACATCCTGGCTGTGAACTCTGTGGCCAAACTACTGGCCGTCCTGCAGGACCAGATCCAACACACCCCAACACACGCTGTCATCCACAGCTGGGCCGACACCGATGCTGCTGCTGCTGGAGACGGAGGTGGAGCCACGGAGGACTCCGACAGGAAGGTACAGCAAGACCGTTTCAGACCTCTCGTCTGGGACCCACAGCCATTCCATGGATTTGATCTATTCCAGAACTAGTCCACGTGATTCAACCGGTCAACTAATCACCAGAACGTTGACCTGGTGACTCAGGTGAGGTAGTTCAGAGCGGCTACATGAAGGTGGCTGTGGAGAGGTTTGAAAAACACTTTCTCAGACGTGGATGTAGCCTCATCCTGCGCGGACTAAAAAGCAACTATGGAGCTAAACAGACACGGTTGGCTTTGTGTTTATTGACAACATAAATACATTTAAACAATGACCACCTTTTTGTCTCTCAAATACATTGTGCCAGTTGTTGATTAGCTATGAGTCAAAACGACATGGTATCAGTAACAAGATACAACTAGGATTCTCCACATGGCAGCTCCACGGCGTCCAGCCCCTTCGATGGGCCAGCATCGTTACGTTTTCAGCCAACTCGTCTCAGTGGAGATCCTCCAGTGGACCACTAGGCTTTCTGAAACCAGAGGCCTGTTTAGGAGAGTTTAAAGCTACAGAGGGACAGTGTGTAACAGGTGTTATCGTCTGTCTTGTAGAATGGAGAATACAGACAGCTTTCTGCCTGCATCCTTCTAAAAACGTTTACTTTAGTGGGTTCCTTTTGTTGTGACAATCCTTTCCCCTTTAACTGTGTATTAACCCCTGTGTGTGTGTCTGTGTGTGTGTGTGTGTGTGTGTGTTTGTGTGTGTGTGGTGTGTGTGTGTGTGTGTGTGGTGTGTGTGTCTGTGCGTCTGTGCGTCTGTGTGTGTGTGTGTGTGTGTCTGTGTGTGTGCGTCTGTGTGTGTGTGTCTGTGTGTGTGTGTGTGTGTGTGTGTGTGTGTACCTCAGGCTACAGAGCCCGCAGTGGAGGCTGTTCATCTTCTACCCATGTTTGTGTCGGAGCTGATGCTGGAGACCCACGCTCTGACCTACGAACCCTCCGTAGACCTCTTCCAGGTCTGTAACCCCTGACCTCTCAACTTTCAGCTCACTGACGATGTCATCGTTCTGCTACATATCAGTAGGGCTCTGAATTTGTTACTTTTTTTGTTTGTAAAAATTTATCTCGCTCTCGCTCTCTCTTTATACTGTCCCTGTGTTTTTGTTTGAGTGTCTGTGTGTGTGTCTGTGTGTGTCGTGTGTGTGTGTCGTGTGTGGGTTGTGTGTCTGTGTGTGTGTTGTGTGTGGGTTGTGTGTCTGTGCATGTGTCGTGTGTGGGTTGTGTGTCTGTGTGTGTGTGTCGTGTGTGGGTTGTGTGTCTGTGTGTGTGTTGTGTGTGGGTTGTGTGTCTGTGTGTGTGTCGTGTGTGGGTTGTGTGTCTGTGTGTGTGTTGTGTGTGGGTTGTGTGTCTGTGCCTTGTGTGTGCCTGTGTGTGTGGGTTGTGTGTCTGTGCGTGTGTCGTGTGTGGGTTGTGTGTCTGTGCGTGTGTCGTGTGTGGGTTGTGTGTCTGTGTGTGTGTTGTGTGTGGGTTGTGTGTCTGTGTGTGTGTTGTGTGTGGGTTGTGTGTCTGTGCCTTGTGTGTGCCTGTGTGTGTGGGTTGTGTGTCTGTGCGTGTGTCGTGTGTGGGTTGTGTATCTGTGTGTGTGTCGTGTGTGGGTTGTGTGTCTGTGCGTGTGTCGTGTGTGGGTTGTGTGTCTGTGTGTGTGTGTCGTGTGTGGGTTGTGTGTCTGTGTGTGTGTTGTGTGTGGGTTGTGTGTCTGTGTGTGTGTCGTGTGTGGGTTGTATGTCTGTGTGTGTGTTGTGTGTGGGTTGTGTGTCTGTGCCTTGTGTGTGCCTGTGTGTGTGGGTTGTGTGTCTGTGCGTGTGTCGTGTGTGGGTTGTGTGTCTGTGTGTGTGTGTCGTGTGTGGGTTGTGGTTGTGTGTCTGTGTGTGTGTTGTGTGTGGGTTGTGTGTCTGTGTGTGTGTCGTGTGTGGGTTGTGTGTCTGTGCGTGTGTCGTGTGTGGGTTGTGTGTCTGTGTGTGTGTGTGCCTGTGTGTGTGGGTTGTGTGTCTGTGCGTGTGTCGTGTGTGGGTTGTGTGTCTGTGTGTGTGTGTCGTGTGTGGGTTGTGGTTGTGTGTCTGTGTGTGTGTTGTGTGTGGGTTGTGTGTCTGTGTGTGTGTCGTGTGTGGGTTGTGTGTCTGTGCGTGTGTCGTGTGTGGGTTGTGTGTCTGTGTGTGTGTTGTGTGTGGGTTGTGTGTCTGTGTGTGTGTTGTGTGTGGGTTGTGTGTCTGTGTGTGTGTGTCGTGTGTGGGTTGTGTGTCTGTGTGTGTGTCGTGTGTGGGTTGTGTGTCTGTGCGTGTGTCGTGTGTGGGTTGTGTGTCTGTGTGTGTGTTGTGTGTGGGTTGTGTGTCTGTGTGTGTGTTGTGTGTGGGTTGTGTGTCTGTGCCTTGTGTGTGCCTGTGTGTGTGTGGGTTGTGTGTCTGTGCGTGTGTCGTGTGTGGGTTGTGTATCTGTGTGTGTGTCGTGTGTGGGTTGTGTGTCTGTGCGTGTGTCGTGTGTGGGTTGTGTGTCTGTGTGTGTGTGTCGTGTGTGGGTTGTGTGTCTGTGTGTGTGTTGTGTGTGGGTTGTGTGTCTGTGTGTGTGTCGTGTGTGGGTTGTATGTCTGTGTGTGTGTTGTGTGTGGGTTGTGTGTCTGTGCCTTGTGTGTGCCTGTGTGTGTGGGTTGTGTGTCTGTGCGTGTGTCATGTGTGGGTTGTGTGTCTGTGTGTGTGTCGTGTGTGGGTTGTGTGTCTGTGCGTGTGTCGTGTGTGGGTTGTGTGTCTGTGTGTGTGTGTCGTGTGTGGGTTGTGTGTCTGTGTGTGTGTTGTGTGTGGGTTGTGTGTCTGTGTGTGTGCCTGTGTGTGTGGGTTGTGTGTCTGTGCGTGTGTCGTGTGTGGGTTGTGTATCTGCGCATGTGTGTGTGCCTGTGAGTGTGGCTGTGTGTGTGTGTGTGTATATTCCCCTAACAGGAGTGTGTGTCAGAGATCATCTCTAGGTTCCAGGAGACGGTGTTGTCATTAGTTGTGCTGGTGACTGACTCCTACTTTGATGCCTTCACTCAGCCCATGATCAACAGCAAGGTGTGAAACACTACCGTTGACTAATTAGCATAAAAACGATGTGTGTGACAACTACACCTGTTATAGTGAGACAACTACACCTGTTATAGTGAGACAACTACACCTGTTATAGTGAGACAACTACACCTGTTATAGTGAGACAACTACACCTGTTATAGTGAGACAACTACACCTGTTATAGTGAGACAACTACACCTGTTATAGTGAGACAACTACACCTGTTATAGTGAGACAACTACACCTGTTATAGTGAGACAACTACACCTGTTATAGTGAGACAACTACACCTGTTATAGTGAGACAACTACACCTGTTATAGTGAGACAACTACACCTGTTATAGTGAGACAACTACACCTGTAATAGTGAGTACATTTTTCCTCAAAGTAGCTATCAGCAACGTCCGTGCTTGTAGGAACAAGTCCAGTGCAGGTCTTAGCTCACCGAAGACAAGGCTGTTATTTAGTTTAGTTGTAGTTTTTGGGGACAGTTTTCCAGACACAGATTTAACCTAGTTCTAGAATTAAAAGCAATGTGAAGAATCTTCATGATAAGATGGCTGTTGTCCAGTTAGTAATACTATCCTATCATAACTATCATAACATGGTTGTATTCCACTATCATTCTGGTGGAGGAGATGTAATACTATCCTATCATAACATGGTTGTACCATTCAGGTAGAGGAGATGTAATACTATCCTATCATAACATGGTTGTATTCCACTACCATTCAGGTAGAGGAGATGTAATACTATCCTATCATAACATGGTTGTACCATTCAGGTAGAGGAGATGTAATACTATCCTATCATAACATGGTTGTACCATTCAGGTAGAGGGGATGTAATACTATCCTATCATAACATGGTTGTATTCCACTACGATTCAGGTAGAGGAGATGTAATACTATCCTATCATAACATGGTTGTATTCCACTACGATTCAGGTAGAGGAGATGTAATACTATCCTATCATAACATGGTTGTATTCCACTACCATTCAGGTAGAGGAGATGTAATACTATCCTATCATAACATGGTTGTATTCCACTATCATTCAGGTAGAGGAGATGTAATACTATCCTATCATAACATGGTTGTATTCCACTACCATTCAGGTGGAGGAGATGTAATACTATCCTATCATAACATGGTTGTACCATTCAGGTAGAGGAGATGTAATACTATCCTATCATAACATGGTTGTATTCCACTACCATTCAGGTGTAGGAGATGTAATACTATCCTATCATAACATGGTTGTATTCCACTACCATTCAGTTAGAGGAGATGTAATACTATCCTATCATAACATGGTTGTACCATTCAGGTAGAGGAGATGTAATACTATCCTATCATAACATGGTTGTATTCCACTACCATTCAGGTAGAGGAGATGTAATACTATCCTATCATAACATGGTTGTACCATTCAGGTAGAGGAGATGTAATACTATCCTATCATAACATGGTTGTACCATTCAGGTAGAGGAGATGTAATACTATCCTATCATAACATGGTTGTATTCCACTATCATTCAGGTGTAGGAGATGTAATACTATCCTATCATAACATGGTTGTACCATTCAGGTAGAGGAGATGTAATACTATCCTATCATAACATGGTTGTATTCCACTACCATTCAGGTAGAGGAGATGTAATACTATCCTATCATAACATGGTTGTATTCCACTACCATTCAGGTAGAGGAGATGTAATACTATCCTATCATAACATGGTTGTACCATTCAGGTAGAGGAGATGTAATACTATCCTATCATAACATGGTTGTATTCCACTACCATTCAGGTAGAGGAGATGTAATACTATCCTATCATAACATGGTTGTACCATTCAGGTGTAGGAGATGTAATACTATCCTATCATAACATGGTTGTATTCCACTATCATTCAGGTAGAGGAGATGTAATACTATCCTATCATAACATGGTTGTATTCCACTACCATTCAGGTAGAGGAGATGTAATACTATCCTATCATAACATGGTTGTATTCCACTACCATTCAGGTAGAGGAGATGTAATACTATCCTATCATAACATGGTTGTACCATTCAGGTAGAGGAGATGTAATACTATCATATCATAACATGGTTGTACCATTCAGGTAGAGGAGATGTAATACTATCATATCATAACATGGTTGTACCATTCAGGTAGAGGAGATGTAATACTATCCTATCATAACATGGTTGTACCATTCAGGTGTAGGAGATGTAATACTATCCTATCATAACATGGTTGTATTCCACTACCATTCAGGTAGAGGAGATGTAATACTATCCTATCATAACATGGTTGTACCATTCAGGTAGAGGAGATGTAATACTATCCTATCATAACATGGTTGTACCATTCAGGTAGAGGAGATGTAATACTATCCTATCATAACATGGTTGTATTCCACTACCATTCAGTTAGAGGAGATGTAATACTATCCTATCATAACATGGTTGTACCATTCAGGTGTAGGAGATGTAATACTATCCTATCATAACATGGTTGTACCATTCAGGTGGAGGAGATGTAATACTATCCTATCATAACATGGTTGTACCATTCAGGTAGAGGAGATGTAATACTATCCTATCATAACATGGTTGTATTCCACTACCATTCAGTTAGAGGAGATGTAATACTATCCTATCATAACATGGTTGTACCATTCAGGTGGAGGAGATGTAATACTATCCTATCATAACATGGTTGTATTCCACTACCATTCAGGTAGAGGAGATGTAATACTATCCTATCATAACATGGTTGTATTCCACTACCATTCAGGTAGAGGAGATGTAATACTATCCTATCATAACATGGTTGTACCATTCAGGTAGAGGAGATGTAATACTATCCTATCATAACATGGTTGTATTCCACTACCATTCAGGTAGAGGAGATGTAATACTATCCTATCATAACATGGTTGTATTCCACTACCATTCAGTTAGAGGAGATGTAATACTATCCTATCATAACATGGTTGTATTCCACTATCATTCAGGTAGAGGAGATGTAATACTATCCTATCATAACATGGTTGTACCATTCAGGTAGAGGAGATGTAATACTATCCTATCATAACATGGTTGTATTCCACTACCATTCAGGTAGAGGAGATGTAATACTATCCTATCATAACATGGTTGTACCATTCAGGTAGAGGAGATGTAATACTATCATATCATAACATGGTTGTACCATTCAGGTAGAGGAGATGTAATACTATCCTATCATAACATGGTTGTACCATTCAGGTAGAGGAGATGTAATACTATCCTATCATAACATGGTTGTATTCCACTACCATTCAGGTAGAGGAGATGTAATACTATCCTATCATAACATGGTTGTACCATTCAGGTAGAGGAGATGTAATACTATCCTATCATAACATGGTTGTATTCCACTACCATTCAGGTAGAGGAGATGTAATACTATCCTATCATAACATGGTTGTATTCCACTACCATTCAGGTGTAGGAGATGTAATACTATCCTATCATAACATGGTTGTATTCCACTACCATTCAGGTAGAGGAGATGTAATACTATCCTATCATAACATGGTTGTACCATTCAGGTAGAGGAGATGTAATACTATCCTATCATAACATGGTTGTATTCCACTACCATTCAGGTAGAGGAGATGTAATACTATCCTATCATAACATGGTTGTATTCCACTACCATTCAGGTAGAGGAGATGTAATACTATCCTATCATAACATGGTTGTATTCCACTACCATTCAGGTGGAGGAGAAGACGTGTGGTGAAGGTCCTGGTCTGGAGGCCATGTTAGAGGATGATAAACACCTCCTGAACATCATCCTCGACATCAAGGTCAGCATTCTGTGTCCTTTTTAAAGGTCATTTGAATGAGCTAAGTGGATGGTAATTGTCTTGGACATTTTGGTGTCAACTTAGTGTCTATTATGATCCCTAATGGCAAAGCTCTTTAAATCTGTTGTGGCAGTTAAATGCCTTTCACAGTTCAGTGTTTTGTTGTCTTGCCTCTTCGTCCTTGTGCCCTGATTCCCTGACTGTTCGTCTAACTGGCTGCCTCATTAAGAAGTTTGTTTTGTTGTCTCTCCTCGTCTCCCTCTTCCTCCTCCTCTCGCTCCCTCTCAGCAATCGCTCCAGTTTGCGTTTGACTCGGCCAGCGTGTACGCGCGCACCTTTGAGAGCTTCCGCGTCTTCTACAGAGAGAATGAGAGTCTGGACCTGGACGCGCTCAGAGATCAGGATCACGGTACCGTAGCAACGCTCTTCATCACCAGCATCATCAATTCAATGAACTTACCGGGGAACAGAGAAAATGGATTAGCCAAGGCACTTCTTTTCAGTATATAGCTTTGAGTTTCTACAGTCAACACAAATACCACAGCAGCATATCCATTTTGTCTCAGTTCATTCAGACCTTTGGATCCAATGAGGTCCTTTAGGCGTTTTCTGTATATATCACAGTGGCAAATCAACACTCACCCATCTCTCTTTTTTAAACGGTCTAGAGAGTCATCATGTGACTCTGTACCCGGTCCTGTTCCCTGTAGGAGTGGCGTTCTTCGCTGAGAGTCTGGAGAAGTACCACAGCGAACATAAAGAGGCCCTGGCCATCAAACAGAAGAGGCACCTGGGCCTGCTGCTGGTAGACACCACTCTGCTTAAAGGGAAGCTCCTCCCCTCACCACTACGCTGTCTGGAGGTAGGAGGAGAGGAACAGTGTTACCAGTGTTAATCACCCCCTGCCTTTGCACTGTGGAGATCTGAAACTTATTCATTGGTATTAGCAATATGTATGAATATAAACTTCCACTTAGCCTACCTATCAGAGGGCGAGTTTGAGCTATTACCAAATTGCTTACAAATGTCAAATCCTCTCGGTTCTCCACAAGTCCAGGGTCAAGTGGTGGATTTGGGATTGGGCCGTCCATCCACTGACCAACAATAATGCCTGTGCTGCCCCCCCCCCTCCCCTCCAGGCCATCAATGACATGCTCCCCCTGCTGGCTAAGAGAAAGATCGACGCCATCATCGCTGAGGCTCAGGATGCCCAGTTCAAACTGGAGTTCATCCCCTCTGCAACTACAGAGTTCGTCAACTCCCTCACCTTCCTAGAGGAGATACAGGAGCGGGTAAGAGACGGTTTTGTCTAGAAGGGATACAGCTTTCGTAAAAATTGACTTTTTCGTGGCAGGTTAGGAGAACTTACGCAGTAGGGTTAGGAAAATGAACGTAGCAGGTTAGGAGAATTTACGCAGTAGGATTAGGAATATGAACGTAGCAGGTTAGGAGAACTTACGCAGTAGGGTTAGGAAAATGAACGTAGCAGGTTAGGAGAACTTACACAGTAGGGTTAGGAAAATTAACTTAGCAGGTTAGGAGAATTTACGCAGTAGGATTAGGAAAATGAACGTAGCAGGTTAGGATAACTTACGCAGTAGGGTTAGGAAAATGAGCGTAGCAGGTTAGGAGAACTTACGCAATAGGGTTAGGAAAGTGAACGTTGCAGGTTAGGAGAACTTACGCAGTAGGGTTAGGAAAATGAACGTTGCAGGTTAGGAGAACTTATGCAGTAGGGTTAGGAAAATGAACGTAGCAGGTTAGGAGAACTTACGCAGTAGGGTTAGGAAAATGAACGTAGCAGGTTAGGAGAATTAGGTTAAGGTTGACGGTCACACAGAGCCATCATCTTCTTCATTCAAGAGACTGACTCCGTCCCAGAGTAGGGGACTCAGACCCAGAGTAGGGGACTCGGACCCAGAGTAGGGGACTCGGACCCAGAGTAGGGGACTCAGCCCCAGAGTAGGGGACTCAGACCCAGAGTAGGGGACTCAGACCAGAGTAGGGGACAGATCCAGAGTAGGGGACTCAGACCCAGAGTAGGGGACATACCCAGAGTAGGGGACAGACCCAGAGTAGGGGACTCAGCCCCAGAGTAGGGGACTCAGACCCAGAGTAGGGGACTCAGACCCAGAGTAGGGGACTCAGACCCAGAGTAGGCGACTCAGACCCAGAGTAGGGGACAGATCCAGAGTAGGGGACATACCCAGAGTAGGGGACAGACCCAGAGTAGGGGACTCAGCCCCAGAGTAGGGGACTCAGACCCAGAGTAGGGGACTCAGACCCAGAGTAGGGGACTCAGACCCAGGGTACGGGACTCAGACCCAGAGTAGGGGACAGACCCAGAGTAGGCGACTCAGACCCAGAATAGAGGACTCAGACCCAGAGTAGGCGACGCAGACCCAGAGTAGGGGACTCAGACCCAGAGTAGGGGACTCAGACCCAGAGTAGGGGACAGACCCAGAGTAGGGGACAGCCCCAGAGTAGGGGACTCAGCCCCAGAGTAGGGGCCTCAGACCCAGGGTAGGGGACTCAGACCCAGAGTAGGGGACTCAGACCCAGAGTAGGGGACTCAGACCCAGAGTATTTGACTCAGACCCAGGGTAGGGGACTCAGACCCAGGGTAGGGGACTCAGACCCAGAGTAGGGGACTCAGACCCAGAGTATTTGACTCAGACACAGAGTAGGGGACTCAGACCCAGAGTAGGGGACTCAGACCCAGAGTATTGGACTCAGACCCAGAGTAGGGGACTCAGACCCAGAGTATTGGACTCAGACCCAGAGTAGGGGACTCAGACCCAGAGTAAGGGACGCAGACCCAGAGTAGGGGACTCAGACCCAGAGTAGGGGACTCAGACCCAGAGTATTGGACTCAGACCCAGAGTAGGGGACTCAGACCCAGATTAGGGGATGCAGACCCAGAGTAGGGGACTCAGCCCCAGAGTAGGGGACTCAGACCCAGAGTAAGGGACGCAGACCCAGAGTAGGGGACTCAGACCAGGTTAGGGGACTCAGACCCAGATTAGGGGATGCAGACCCAGAGTAGGGGACTCAGCCCCAGAGTAGGGGACTCAGACCCAGAGTAGGGGACTCAGACCCAGAGTAGGGGACTCAGACCCAGAGTAGGGGACTCAGACCCAGAGTAGGGGACTCAGACCCAGAGTAGGGGACTCAGACCCAGAGTAGGGGACTCAGACCCAGAGTATTGGACTCAGACCAGGTTAGGGGACTCAGACCCAGATTAGGGGATGCAGACCCAGAGTAGGGGACTCAGACCCAGAGTAGGGGACTCAGACCCAGAGTAGGGGACTCAGACCCAGAGTAGGGGACTCAGACCCAGGGTAGGGGACTCAGACCCAGAGTAGGGGACTCAGACCCAGGGTAGGGGACTCAGACCCAGAGTAGGGGACTCAGACCCAGGGTAGGGGACTCAGACCCAGAGTAGGGGACTCAGACCCAGAGTATTGGACTCAGACCCAGAGTAGGGGACTCAGACCCAGATTAGGGGACTCAGAACCAGAGTAGGGGACTCAGACCCAGAGTACTTTGTCACTTTGTATCACACTGTAGTCATTGTTACATTACTCATTACCAAACTACTGGGAAAGATGACCAAGGGAGTCAGTAGTGTTGGGTTCATGTTGTCAGGTGAAAGTCTTTCTTGGATGTTTCTGGGAAAGGACTTAGTCGAATTTCTGTTTTCAGCCAGCATTGCCCGCCTAGGAAAACATCTGGGGTAAACACTGACAGTTCTTTCATGGTCTGTGTGTTTGTGTGTCAGATGGAGTGGTTGGACGAGCAGACAGAGACCGTGTGCCAGATGTACAAGCTGATAGACTCCTACTCCGTGCCCAGCCCTCCTGAGGACTTGGCCGTCTACGCCACCCTGAAACCCTCAGTCACCGGCATACGCAACGCCATCGACAAGGCCTTGGGAGAGAAGGACGCCAACGTGGACAAGTTCTGTGTCCACCTCCAACGGGACATCACCGACCTCAACAAGGAGGTCAAGAGGGTCAAACAGCAGGCTCAGGTAAGTAGAGGTCAAGGGTCAACGTTCAGATGCATTGTATCACACTAGCTTCAGCATCACGCTAAGGGTCAGTGTTTGTTCCCAGACAGGCTTTATAAATAACTGTGTAAAAAGCTAAGAATGTAGACATCAGTCTCTGGATGTGACAGTCATTTACAACTAGGTTCCTCTTCTCCAGGTCGTTGTGCTCTACATCAACTGACCTGAAAAGATAATTTAGTCTGTCACAGTAGGGTAAATAGAGGTGTGTATGGGTTTGATCCAGACCAGGGAGGGACAACTTTGATGGGGGTTGGAGCCATTAAAAATCTGAACTCATAGTGAGTGGCCGCAGTGGCTCGCGGGTCTGCATACCCACATCCAGGGAGGGGCGGCAGGGTAGCCTAGTGGTTAGAGCGTTGGACTAGTAACCGGAAGGTTTCAAGTTCAAACCCCCGAGCTGACAAGGTACAAATCTGTCGTTCTGCCCCTGAACAGGCAGTTAACCCACTGTTCCTAGGCCGTCATTGAAAATAAGAATGTGTTCTTAACTGACTTGCCTAGTAAAATAAAGGTAAAATAAACATCCATACACACACGCAGGCAGAGCCGGCCCTAGCCTTTTTGGGGCCCTAGGGGACATTTTGCTGCGAGTAAAACAGTTTCCCGTCCCTGATCCATGTATAACTGTGTGTATGTGTTGATCTCTGCTCCCCAGAACAATCAGATCATGGACATCAACGCTGAGCGTCCCAAGGTCCGTCTGCTGCTGGACGAGGTCCAGGTCTCCATAGACGAGCTGCAGAACCAGGCCTTCCAGTACAAGTCTTTCCAGAAGAACTTCAAGGTACTACTATACTATACAATACCATACTATACAATACAATATTCTACAGTACCATACTATACCATACTATACTATACCATACTATACAATACCATACTGTACAATACAATATTCTACAGTTCCATACTATACCATACTATACAATATCGTACTATACAATACTATACAATACCATACTATACAATACAATATTCTACAGTACCATACTATACCATACTATACAATACCATACTATACAATACTATACAATACCATACTATACAATACAATATTCTACAGTACCATACTATACCATACTATACTATACCATACTATACAATACCATACTGTACAATACAATATTCTACAGTTCCATACTATACCATACTATACAATATCGTACTATACAATACTATACAATACCATACTATACAATACAATATTCTACAGTACCATACTATACCATACTATACAATACCATACTATACAATACTATACAATACCATACTATACAATACAATACAATATTCTACAGTTCCATACTATACCATACTATACAATATCGTACTATACAATACTATACAATACCATACTATACCATACTATACTATACAACACAATACAATATTCTACAGTACCATGCTATACCATACTGTACAATACAATACAATATTCTACAGTACCATACTATACCATACTATACTATACAATACCATACTATACAATACAATATTCTACAGTACCATACTATACTATACAATACCATACTATACCATACCATACAGTACCATACTATACCATGCTATACTATACAATACAATACAATACCATACTATACAATACCATACAATATTCTACAGTACCATACTATACAGTACAATACCATACTATACAGTACAATACCATACTATACAATACCATACTATACATTACCATACCATACCATACAATACAATACCATACCATACTATACAATGCAATACCATACAATACAATACCATACTATACAATACCATACAATACAATACCATACTATACAATACCATACAATACAATACCATACTATACAATACCATACAATACAATACCATACTATACAGTACCATACTATACTATACAATACTATGCTATACACTACAATACCATACTATACAGTACCATACTATACTATACAATACTATGCTATACACTACAATACCATACTATACAGTACCATACTATACTATACAATACTATGCTATACACTACAATACCATACTATACAATACAGTACCATACTATACCATACTATACAATGCAATGCCGTACAATACTATACCATACTATACAATACAATATTCTACACTACCATACTATACAATAGCATACTATACAATACCATACTATACGGTACCATACTATACAATACAATACTATACAGTACCATACTATACCATACTATACAATATCATACTATACCATACTATACAATACTATACCATACTATACAATGCAATACCATACAATACAATAACATACTATACAGCACCATACTATACTATACTATGCAATACTATGTTATACACTACAATACCATACTATACAATACAGTACCATACTACACAATACAATATTCTACACTACCATACTATACAATACCATACTATACAATACCATACTATACCATACTATACAATATTCTACAATACAATAATATACAATACCATACTATCATACTATACGATACTATACAATACTATACAATACCATACTATACAATACAATACAATACCATACTATACCATAATATACAATGCAATACCATACAATACAATACCATACTATACTATATCATACTATACGATACTATACAATACTATACTATACAATACCATACTATACAATACAATACAATACCATACTATACTGTACCATACTATACCATAATATACAATGCAATACCATACAATACAATACCATACTATACAGTACCATACTATACCATACTATACATTACCATACAATACAATACCATACTATACAATACCATACTATACAATACCATACTATACAATACCATGCTATACGGTAGTGTACAATATTCTACAATACTATACAATACTATACCATACTTTACCATACTATACTATACAATATTCTACAATGCAATAATATGCAATACCATACTATATCATACTATACGATACTACACAATATTATACAATACCATACTATACAATACAATACCATACTATACCACACTATACTATACCATACTATACTATACACTACAATAATATACAATACCATACTATATCATACTATACAATACTATACAATAGCATACTATACAATACCATACTATACAGTAGTGTACAATATTCTACAATACTATACAATACCATACTATACGATACCATGTTATACAATACAATATTCTACAATACTATACAATACTATATTCTACAATACTATACAATACTATAGCATAGTATGCTATACCATACTATACAATGCCATACTATGCAATACAATATTCTACAATACCATACTATACCAAACTATACAATACAATATAATACAATACAATACCAGGCTATACAATGCCATACTATGCCATACCGTACTATGCAATACAATATTCTACAATACCATCTATATGATATCGTACCGTACCATACTATACAATACACTATTCTACAATACAATACCATACTATACCATACTGAACAATACAATATTCTACAATACATTACTTTACAATACAATACCATACTATACCAAACTATACAATACAATACCAGGCTATACAATACCATACTATGCCATACCATACTATACGATGCTATACTATACAGTGCGATATTCTACAATACTATACAATACTATGCAATACCATACTATACTGTACTATACCATACTATACAATACCATAATATACAATACTATACAATGCCATACTATACTATACAATACAATATTCTACAATACCATACTATACGACACCATACTATACCATACTATACAATACAATACTATACCATACTATACTATATCATACTATACATTACCATGTTCTACAATACCATACTATACAACACCATACTATCCTATACCATACTATACAATACTATACAACGGTATACTATACAATACCATACTATACAATACTATACAATATTCTAGAATACCATACTATACGCTACCATACTATACCATACTATACAATACAATGTTCTGCAATACAATACTATACAATACCATACTATCCTATACCATACTTTACAGCACCATACTATCCTATACCATACTATATACAATATTCTACAATACAATACTTACTATACAATACAATACTATACGATTCAATACATAGATGCAGAGTAATAGGATACAGTACGTCTTCTGACCACTAGAGGACAGTAAAACACCACTTTTCACCATTGTTCCTTGAGAGAAACAGTATAGTTAAATGTAGAGTAACTTACTGTTGTGCGTTTAAGTATCTTCCCTTTGGCACTTTTTCACACCTGGATGTGCATTGATTGAGGCAATTCAGATTAGGTGTCTCTTTCAAAGGATGCCTATATTCTCTATCCCTCATTGACCCCTTTCTCCCTGGCCTTGGCACCCGTCTTATCCACTACCCTCAAGTAGAGTCACCCCTCTCTGACTTCTAACCCCTTGACTCTGTAGGTGGAGATGACTAAGTATGAGGCATTAGTGGAGATGAGTTGTCCCTCTCTGACCTCTAACCCATTGCCTCTGTAGGTGGAGGTGACTAAGTATGAGGCGTTAGTGGAGATGAGTGACCCCTCTCTGACCTCTAACCCCTGACCTCTGTAGGTGGAGATGACTAAGTATGAGGCGTTAGTGGAGATGAGTGACCCCTCTCTGAGCTCTAACCCCTGACCTCTGTAGGTGGAGGTGACTAGGTATGAGGCGTTAGAAGAGCTCAGTGACCCCTCTCTGACCTCTAACCCCTGACCTCTGTAGGTGGAGAAGACTAAGTATGAGGCGTTAGTGGAGATGAGTGACCCCTCTCTGACCTCTAACCCCTTGCCTCTGTAGGTGGAGGTGACTAAGTATGAGGCGTTAGTGGAGATGAGTGACCCCTCTCTGAGCTCTAACCCCTGACCTCTGTAGGTGGAGGTGACTAAGTATGAGGCGTTAGTGGAGATGAGTGACCCCTCTCTAACCTCTAATTCCTGACCTCTGTAGGTGGAGGTGACTAAGTACGAGGCGTTAGAGGAGCTGAGTGCGGAGGTGAAACTGAAACAGCTGCTGTGGGACTCTCTGGAGGAGTGGGACGCCCTGCAGGCCGGCTGGATGGAGGTACAGTATGGAAACATGCAGGGGGTTAGATATCACACACACGACACTGTGTTCCCTACCATACACTTCTGACAAAGGGGATTGTTCCTCTATTCTTCGCTGTCTCAAAGTCTCACCTTTTGCATTCTGACCACGCTGCAAAAGTTGATGCGATTGTGTCCGAAAATGAGGCTACAGCAACATATTCTGCCTGTGTGTCTTCCTTCTCAGTGTATGTAATAACAGTAGTATACTCCACCTGTCTTCTCAGTGTATGTAATAACAGTAGTATACTCCACCTGTCTTCTCAGTGTATGTGATAACAGTAGTATACTCCACCTGTCTTCTCAGTGTATGTAATAACAGTAGTATACTCCACCTGTCTTCTCAGTGTATGTGATAACAGTACTATACTCCACCTGTCTTCTCAGTGTATGTAATAACAGTACTATACTCCACCTGTCTTCTCAGTGTATGTAATAACAGTAGTATACTCCACCTGTCTTCTCAGTGTATGTAGTAACAGTAATATACTCCACCTGTCTTCTCAGTGTATGTGATAACAGTAGTATACTCCACCTGTCTTCTCAGTGTATGTAATAACAGTAGTATACTCACGTGTCTTCTCAGTGTATGTAATAACAGTAGTATACTCCACCTGTCTTCTCAGTGTATGTAATAACAGTAGTATACTCCACCTGTCTTCTCAGTGTATGTGATAACAGTACTATACTCCACCTGTCTTCTCAGTGTATGTAATAACAGTACTATACTCCACCTGTCTTCTCAGTGTATGTAATAACAGTAGTATACTCCACCTGTCTTCTCAGTGTATGTAGTAACAGTAATATACTCCACCTGTCTTCTCAGTGTATGTGATAACAGTAGTATACTCCACCTGTCTTCTCAGTGTATGTAATAACAGTAGTATACTCCACCTGTCTTCTCAGTGTATGTAATAACAGTAGTATACTCCACCTGTCTTCTCAGTGTATGTAATAACAGTAGTATACTCCACCTGTCTTCTCAGTGTATGTAATAACAGTAGTATACTCCACCTGTCTTCTCAGTGTATGTAATAACAGTAGTATACTCCACCTGTCTTCTCAGTGTATGTAATAACAGTAGTATACTCCACCTGTCTTCTCAGTGTATGTAATAACAGTAGTATACTCCACCTGTCTTCTCAGTGTATGTAATAACAGTAATATACTCCACCTGTCTTATCAGTGTATGTAATAACAGCAGTATACTCCAGCTGTCTTCTCAGTGTATGTAATAACAGTAGTATACTCCAGCTGTCTTCTCAGTGTATGTAATAACAGTAGTAAACTCCACCTGTCTTCTCAGTGTATGTAATAACAGTAGTATACTCCACCTGTCTTCTCAGTGTATGTAATAACAGTAGTATACTCCACCTGTCTTCTCAGTGTATGTAATAACAGTAGTATACTCCACCTGTCTTCTCAGTGTATGTAATAACAGTAGTATACTCCACCTGTGTTCTCAGTGTATGTAATAACAGTAGTATACTCCACCTGTCTTCTCAGTGTATGTAATAACAGTAGTATACTCCACCTGTCTTCTCAGTGTATGTAATAACAGTAGTATACTCCACCTGTCTTCTCAGTGTATGTAATAACAGTAGTATACTCCACCTGTCTTCTCAGTGTATGTAATAACAGTAGTATACTCCACCTGTGTTCTCAGTGTATGTAATAACAGTAGTATACTCCACCTGTCTTCTCAGTGTATGTAATAACAGTAGTATACTCCACCTGTCTTCTCAGTGTATGTAATAACAGTAATATACTCCACCTGTCTTCTCAGTGTATGTAATAACAGTAGTATACTCCACCTGTCTTCTCAGTGTATGTAATAACAGTAGTATACTCCACCTGTCTTCTCAGTGTATGTAATAACAGTAGTATACTCCACCTGTCTTCTCAGTGTATGTAATAACAGTAGTATACTCCACCTGTCTTCTC
The DNA here is from genome assembly GCF_013265735.2 of Oncorhynchus mykiss. Taxonomy (NCBI): domain Eukaryota; kingdom Metazoa; phylum Chordata; class Actinopteri; order Salmoniformes; family Salmonidae; genus Oncorhynchus; species Oncorhynchus mykiss. Next base: position 76,921,704 of record NC_048574.1, read on the forward strand.
AGTGTATGTAATAACAGTAGTATACTCACGTGTCTTCTCAGTGTATGTAATAACAGCAGTATACTCCAGCTGTCTTCTCAGTGTATGTAATAACAGTAGTATACTCCACCTGTCTTCTCAGTGTATGTAATAACAGTAGTATACTCCACCTGTCTTCTCAGTGTATGTAATAACAGTAGTATACTCCACCTGTCTTCTCAGTGTATGTAATAACAGTAGTATACTCCACCTGTCTTCTCAGTGTATGTAATAACAGTAGTATACTCCACCTGTCTTCTCAGTGTATGTAATAACAGTAGTATACTCCACCTGTCTTCTCAGTGTATGTAATAACAGTAGTATACTCCACCTGTCTTCTCAGTGTATGTAATAACAGTAGTATACTCCACATGTCTTCTCAGTGTATGTAATAACAGTAATATACTCCACCTGTCCTTCTCTCTCTCCCTCCCAGTGTAAGTTTGAGGAGTTGGACCCAGAGACTCTGAGTGCCCAGGTCAATAAATATGCCAAGTGTGTGAACCAGCTAGAGAAAGGCCTGCCACCTAACAGTGTGGTTCCACGACTCAAAGAGCACGTTGAGGGCATGAGAGAGAAGGTATGATGTGTGTTGTGTAGGATGATTCTCTCCAGGTGATGTCGATATGATGTGTGTTGTGTAGGATGATTCTCTCCAGTTGATGTCGATATGATGTGTGTTGTGTAGGATGATTCTCTCCAGTTGATGTCGATATGATGTGTGTTGTGTAGGATGATTCTCTCCAGTTGATGTTGATATGATGTGTGTTGTGTAGGATGATTCTCTCCAGGTGATGTTGATATGATGTGTGTTGTGTAGGATGATTCTCTCCAGTTGATGTCGATATGATGTGTGTTGTGTAGGATGATTCTCTCCAGTTGATGTCGATATGATGTGTGTTGTGTAGGATGATTCTCTCCAGTTGATGTCGATATGATGTGTGTTGTGTAGGATGATTCTCTCCAGGTGATGTCGATATGATGTGTGTTGTGTAGGATGATTCTCTCCAGGTGATGTCGATATGATGTGTGTTGTGTAGGATGATTCTCTCCAGGTGATGTCGATATGATGTGTGTTGTGTAGGATGATTCTCTCCAGTTGATGTCGATATGATGTGTGTTGTGTAGGATGATTCTCTCCAGGTGATGTCGATATGATGTGTGTTGTGTAGGATGATTCTCTCCAGTTGATGTCGATATGATGTGTGTTGTGTAGGATGATTCTCTCCAGTTGATGTCGATATGATGTGTGTTGTGTAGGATGATTCTCTCCAGTTGATGTCGATATGATGTGTGTTGTGTAGGATGATTCTCTCCAGTTGATGTCGATATGATGTGTGTTGTGTAGGATGATTCTCTCCAGTTGATGTCGATATGATGTATGTTGTGTAGGATGATTCTCTCCAGTTGATGTCGATATGATGTGTGTTGTGTAGGATGATTCTCTCCAGTTGATGTCGATATGATGTGTGTTGTGTAGGATGATTCTCTCCAGTTGATGTTGATATGATGTGTGTTGTGTAGGATGATTCTCTCCAGTTGATGTCGATATGATGTGTGTTGTGTAGGATGATTCTCTCCAGTTGATGTCGATATGATGTGTGTTGTGTAGGATGATTCTCTCCAGTTGATGTCGATATGATGTGTGTTGTGTAGGATGATTCTCTCCAGGTGATGTCGATATGATGTGTGTTGTGTAGGATGATTCTCTCCAGGTGATGTCGATATGATGTGTGTTGTGTAGGATGATTCTCTCCAGGTGATGTCGATATGATGTGTGTTGTGTAGGATGATTCTCTCCAGGTGATGTTGATATGATGTGTGTTGTGTAGGATGATTCTCTCCAGTTGATGTCGATATGATGTGTGTTGTGTAGGATGATTCTCTCCAGTTGATGTTGATATGATGTGTGTTGTGTAGGATGATTCTCTCCAGTTGATGTCGATATGATGTGTGTTGTGTAGGATGATTCTCTCCAGTTGATGTCGATATGATGTGTGTTGTGTAGGATGATTCTCTCCAGGTGATGTCGATATGATGTGTGTTGTGTAGGATGATTCTCTCCAGGTGATGTTGATATGATGTGTGTTGTGTAGGATGATTCTCTCCAGGTGATGTTGATATGATGTGTGTTGTGTAGGATGATTCTCTCCAGTTGATGTCGATATGATGTGTGTTGTGTAGGATGATTCTCTCCAGTTGATGTTGATATGATGTGTGTTGTGTAGGATGATTCTCTCCAGTTGATGTCGATATGATGTGTGACAGACGGTTGTTTTTTGTTACGGTCTGTAATGTACTGTATATGCATGAGTGAACAAACATTAGGAACACCTGCTCTCTCCATGACAGACTGACCAGGTGAATCCAGGTGAAAGCTATGATCTCTTATTGATGTCACTTGTTAAATCCACTTCAATCAGTGTAGATGAAGGGGAGGAGTCGGGTTAAAGAAGGATGTTTAAGCCTTGAGACAATTGAGACATGGATTGTGTGTGCCATTCAGAGGGTGAATGGACAAGACAACAGATTTAAGTGTGTGAACGGGGTATGGTAGTAGGAGCCAGGTGCACCAGTTTGAGTGTGTCAAGAACTGCAACGCTGCTAGGTTTTTCATGCTCAACAGTTTCCTGTGTGTAACAAGAATGGTCCACCACCCAAAGGACATCCAGCCAACTTGACACAACTGTGGGAAGCATTGGAGTCAACTTAGGCCAGCTTCCCTGTGGAACGCTTTCCACACCTGGTAGAGTCCATGTCCTGATGAATTGAGGCTGTTCTGAGGTCAGAAGGGGTGGCAACTCAATATTAGGAAGGTGTTGCTAATGTTTTGTACACTCAGTGTGTGTGTGTTACCTGGCTGTGGGTGTGTGTAACGTGTGTGTTACCTGGCTGTGGGTGTGTGTAACGTGTGTGTTACCTGGCTGTGGGTGTGTGTGTGTGTTACCTGGCTGTGGGTGTGTGTGTGTTACCTGGCTGTGGGTGTGTGTTACCTGGCTGTGTGTGTGTGTGTGTTACCTGGCTGTGGGTGTGTGTGTGTGTGTGTTACCTGGCTGTGGGTGTGTGTGTGTGTGTGTGTTACCTGGCTGTGGGTGTGTGTGTGTGTGTGTTACCTGGCTGTGTGTGTGTGTTACCTGGCTGTGGGTGTGTGTGTGTTACCTGGCTGTGGGTGTGTGTGTGTGTGTGTGTGTGTGTGTGTGTGTGTTACCTGGCTGTGGGTGTGTGTGTGTGTTACCTGGCTGTGGGTGTGTGTAGGTTACCTGGCTGTGTGTGTGTGTGTGTTACCTGGGTGTGGGTGTGTGTGTGTTACCTGGCTGTGGGTGTGAGTGTGTGTGTGTTACCTGGCTGTGGGTGTGTGTGTGTGTTACCTGGCTGTGGGTGTGTGTAACGTGTGTGTCTTTTCTCCCTCCAGCTCCCAGTGATCACAGACCTGCGTAACCCGTGTCTGAAGGGCAGACACTGGGAGATTCTGGAGGCCGTCATAGAGGCCAGTCTCCTGGAGGAACCTCAAACTCTGGCCTCTCTAGAGGGACTCAACATCTTCAGCTACAGCGAAGCGATACAGGAGGTAACACCCTCCCTCTGCTAAGACATGGACATACAGGAGGTAACACCCTCCCTCTGCTATGACATGGACAGACAGGAGGTAACATCTGCTATGACATGGACATACAGGAGGTAACATCTGCTATGACATGGACATACAGGAGGTAACACCTGTTATGACATGGACATACAGGAGGTAACACCTGCTATGACATGGACATACAGGAGGTAACACCTGTTATGACATGGACATACAGGAGGTAACACCTGCTATGACATGGACATACAGGAGGTAACATCTGCTATGACATGGACATACAGGAGGTAACATCTGCTATGACATGGACATACAGGAGGTACCACCCTCCCTCTGCTATGACATGGACATACAGGAGGTAACATCTGCTATGACATGGACATACAGGAGGTAACATCTGCTATGACAAGGACATACAGGAGGTAACATCTGCTATGACATGGACATACAGAAGGTAACATCTGCTATGACATGGACATACAGGAGGTAACATCTGCTATGACATGGACATACAGGAGGTAACATCTGCTATGACATGGACATACAGGAGGTAACATCTGCTATGACATGGACATACAGGAGGTAACACCTGCTATGACATGGACATACAGGAGGTAACATCTGCTATGACATGGACATACAGGAGGTAACATCTGCTATGACATGGACATACAGGAGGTAACATCTGCTATGACATGGACATACAGGAGGTAACACCTGTTATGACATGGACATACAGGAGGTAACACCTGCTATGACATGGACATACAGGAGGTAACACCTGCTATGACATGGACATACAGGAGGTAACATCTGCTATGACATGGACATACAGGAGGTAACATCTGCTATGACATGGACATACAGGAGGTAACATCTGCTATGACATGGACATACAGGAGGTAACACCTGCTATGACATGGACATACAGGAGGTAACATCTGCTATGACATGGACATACAGGAGGTAACATCTGCTATGACATGGACATACAGGAGGTAACATCTGCTATGACATGGACATACAGGAGGTACCACCCTCCCTCTGCTATGACATGGACATACAGGAGGTAACATCTGCTATGACATGGATATACAGGAGGTAACATCTGCTATGACATGGACATACAGGAGGTAACATCTGCTATGACATGGATATACAGGAGGTAACATCTGCTATGACATGGACATACAGGAGGTAACATCTGCTATGACATGGACATACAGGAGGTAACACCTGCTATGACATGGACATACAGGAGGTAACATCTGCTATGACATGGACATACAGGAGGTAACATCTGCTATGACATGGACATACAGGAGGTAACATCTGCTATGACATGGACATACAGGAGGTAACACCTGCTATGACATGGACATACAGGAGGTAACATCTGCTATGACATGGACATACAGGAGGTAACATCTGCTATGACATGGACATACAGGAGGTAACATCTGCTATGACATGGACATACAGGAGGTACCACCCTCCCTCTGCTATGACATGGACATACAGGAGGTAACATCTGCTATGACATGGATATACAGGAGGTAACATCTGCTATGACATGGACATACAGGAGGTAACATCTGCTATGACATGGATATACAGGAGGTAACATCTGCTATGACATGGACATACAGGAGGTAACATCTGCTATGACATGGACATACAGGAGGTAACGCCTGCTATGACATGGACATACAGGAGGTAACATCTGCTATGACATGGACATACAGGAGGTAACATCTGCTATGACATGGACATACAGGAGGTAACATCTGCTATGACATGGACATACAGGAGGTAACATCTGCTATGACATGGACATACAGGAGGTACCACCCTCCCTCTGCTATGACATGGACATACAGGAGGTAACATCTGCAATGACATGGATATACAGGAGGTAACATCTGCTATGACATGGACATACAGGAGGTAACATCTGCTATGACATGGATATACAGGAGGTAACATCTGCTATGACATGGACATACAGGAGGTAACATCTGCTATGACATGGACATACATGAGGTAACACCTGCTATGACATGGACTTACAGGAGGTAACATCTGCTATGACATGGACATACAGGAGGTAACATCTGCTATGACATGGACATATAGGAGGTAACATCTGCTATGACATGGACATACAGGAGGTAACACCTGCTATGACATGGACATACAGGAGGTAACACCTGCTATGACATGGACATACAGGAGGTAACATCTGCTATGACATGGACATACAGGAGGTAACATCTGCTATGACATGGACATACAGGAGGTAACATCTGCTATGACATGGACATACAGGAGGTAACATCTGCTATGACATGGACATACAGGAGGTAACATCTGCTATGACATGGACATACAGGAGGTACCACCCTCCCTCTGCTATGACATGGACATACAGGAGGTACCACCCTCCCTCTGCTATGACATGGACATACAGGAGGTACCACCCTCCCTCTGCTATGACATGGACATACAGGAGGTACCACCCTCCCTCTGCTATGACATGGACATACAGGAGGTAACATCTGCTATGACATGGACATACAGGAGGTAACATCTGCTATGGCATGGACATACAGGAGGTAACATCTGCTATGACATGGACATACAGGAGGTATCATCTGCTATGACATGGACATACAGGAGGTAACATCTGCTATGGCATGGACATACAGGAGGTAACATCTGCTATGACATGGACATACAGGAGGTAACATCTGCTATGACATGGACATACAGGAGGTAACATCTGCTATGACATGGACATACAGGAGGTAACATCTGCTATGACATGGACATGCAGGAGGTAACATCTGCTATGACATGGACATACAGGAGGTAACATCTGCTATGACATGGACATACAGGAGGTAACATCTGCTATGACATGGACATACAGGAGGTAACACCCTCCCTCTGCTATGACATGGACATACAGGAGGTAACATCTGCTATGACATGGACATACAGGAGGTACCACCCTCCCTCTGCTATGACATGGACATACAGGAGGTAACATCTGCAATGACATGGATATACAGGAGGTAACATCTGCTATGACATGGACATACAGGAGGTAACATCTGCAATGACATGGATATACAGGAGGTAACATCTGCTATGACATGGACATACAGGAGGTAACATCTGCTATGACATGGATATACAGGAGGTAACATCTGCTATGACATGGACATACAGGAGGTAACATCTGCTATGACATGGACATACAGGAGGTAACATCTGCTATGACATGGACATACAGGAGGTAACACCTGCTATGACATGGACATACAGGAGGTAACACCTGCTATGACATGGACATACAGGAGGTAACATCTGCTATGACATGGACATACAGGAGGTAACATCTGCTATGACATGGACATACAGGAGGTAACATCTGCTATGACATGGACATACAGGAGGTACCACCCTCCCTCTGCTATGACATGGACATACAGGAGGTAACATCTGCTATGACATGGACATACAGGAGGTAACATCTGCTATGACATGGACATACAGGAGGTAACATCTGCTATGACATGGACATACAGGAGGTAACACCCTCCCTCTGCTATGACATGGACATACAGGAGGTACCAACGACAGACTTGCTGATGTAGTTGTATGTATCCATTCCGTTGTAGCAGGTGAACCAGGCCAAACAGAAGCAGTACAGTAAAGTGTTTGACCCAGTCTGGTTCTCCTCTTCCAGGTGTCAGGACAGGCTTCAGGAGAGGCATCACTGGAGACCATCCTTAAAAAGGTAGGAAAGACCCAGGAAGAACATGTTGTAGTTCTACTTCCTGTAATTCCTATTGTCTAAACTCAACCCCACTGTGTAGGTTGAGGATTCTTGGAAGACCACGGAGTTTCCGGTTCTCTCCCACCGGGAGTCTAAAGACCTGTTCATCCTGGGAGGAACTGATGACATTCAGGTGCTGCTGGATGACAGTACCATCAACATGGCCACGGTGGCGTCCTCTCGCTACGTCGGCCCCATCAAGACCAGAGTAGACGAGTGGCAGAGGCAGCTAAACCTCTTCAGCCAGACACTGGTGAGACCGAGACCAATCACATTCATTTACTGTTTTGGCTAAACTCAAGGTGAGAGACTAGAGACCAGATCAAATGGATGGGACTGTGTGATGATGCTGTTTTATACGCCAAATGGTCATGTATCAAATGCAAATGGTCAGGTATCAAATGCTAGGTAATTCTCTCCTCCCTCTCCCCCTCTACCCTTCTAATCCTATCCCTCTTTCTCTCACTGATGTACCTCTCTCTCTCTCGCTCTATCTCGCTCTCTCGCTCTCGCTCTCTCGCTCTCTCGTTCTCTCGCTCTCTCCCTCTCCCTCTCTCGCTCTCCCTCTTTCGCTCTCCCTCTCTCGCTCTCCCTCTCGCTCTCACGTTATCTCGCTCTCTCGCGCCCTCCCTCCCTCCCTCCCTCCCTCCCTCCCTCCCTCCCTCCCTCCCTCCTGTAGGAAGAGTGGCTGACGTGTCAGCGTAACTGGCTGTATCTGGAGAGTATCTTCAGTGCTCCAGACATCCAGAGACAGCTTCCTGCTGAAGCCAAGATGTTCCTCCAGGTGGACAAGTCCTGGAAGGAGATTATGAGGAAGGTCAACAGGCTTCCCAATGCTCTGAGGGCTGCTACACAGCCAGGTAACTAACTCTCTCTCTCACACACACACTCACACACTCAGAGAGAGAGAGAGAGAGGGGTATCACCCCCCCCCCCCCTCCCCTCCCCTGTTCTCTTTGTCTCTCTACAGGTCTGCTGGAGATCTTCCAGAACAACAACGCCCTGCTAGACCAGATCCAGAAGTGTCTGGAGGCCTACCTGGAGTCCAAGAGAGTCATCTTCCCCAGGTACTCTGCTGTCTGCATGTATCTCTCTAGGACCAGGATTGGTGGTCAACGTCTGAACCACTTGGTTAATCTGCTGATGTCATGTCTCACTGTGTTGTCATGTTCCCTGTGGTGAAATGTTGGAAGACACTTCATGAATCAACGCGTCCGTCTCTCGGTACCGTTCCCAGGTTCTACTTCCTGTCCAACGATGAGCTCCTGGAGATCTTGGCTCAGACCAGGAACCCCCAGGCCGTTCAGCCCCACCTCAGGAAGTGTTTTGATGCTATCGCCCGCCTGGAGTTCGCCCTGCTGCCCCCTCCGCCCCCCGGCACCATGACAACGCAGCCTGCAGATGGAGAGCAGGAGAAGGTCTACAGCAACGACATTCTGGCCATGGTATCACCTGAAGGAGAGAAGGTAGGTAATATACTGGTCATGGTCTCACCTGAGAGAGAGAGAAGGTAGGTAATATACTGGTTATGGTCTCACCTGAGAGAGAGAGAAGGTAGGTAATATACTGGTAATGGTCTCACCTGAGAGAGAGAGAGAAGGTAGGTAATATACTGGTCATGGTCTCACCTGAGAGAGAGAGAAGGTAGGTAATATACTGGTCATGGTCTCACCTGAGAGAGAGAAGGTAGGTAATATACTGGTCATGGTCTCACCTGAGAGAGAGAGAAGGTAGGTAATATACTGGTCATGGTCTCACCTGAGATAGAGAGAAGGTAGGTAATATACTGGTCATGGTCTCACCTGAGAGAGAGAGAAGGTAGGGTAATATACTGGTCATGGTCTCACCTGAGAGAGAGAGAAGGTAGGTAATAAACTGGTCATGGTCTCACCTGAGAGAGAGAAGGTAGGTAATATACTGGTCATGGTCTCACCTGAGAGAGAGAGAAGGTAGGGTAATATACTGGTCATGGTATCACCTGAGAGAGAGAGAAGGTAGGTAATATACTGGTCATGGTCTCACCTGAGAGAGAGAAGGTAGGTAATATACTGGTCATGGTCTCACCTGAGAGAGAGAGAAGGTAGGTAATATACTGGTCATGGTCTCACCTGAGAGAGAGAAGGTAGGTAATAAACTGGTCATGGTCTCACCTGAGAGAGAGAGAAGGTAGGTAATATACTGGTCATGGTCTCACCTGAGAGAGAGAAGGTAGGTAATAAACTGGTCATGGTCTCACCTGAGAGAGAGAGAAGGTAGGTAATATACTGGTCATGGTCTCACCTGAAGGAGAGAGAAGGTAGGTAATATACTGGTCATGGTCTCACCTGAGAGAGAGAGAAGGTAGGTAATAAACTGGTCATGGTCTCACCTGAGAGAGAGAAGGTAGGTAATATACTGGTCATGGTCTCACCTGAGAGAGAGAAGGTAGGTAATATACTGGTCATGGTCTCACCTGAGAGAGAGAAGGTAGGTAATATACTGGTCATGGTCTCACCTGAGAGAGAGAAGGTAGGTAATATACTGGTCATGGTCTCACCTGAAGGAGAGAAGGTAGGGTAATATACGGGTCATGGTCTCACCTGAGAGAGAGAAGGTAGGTAATATACTGGTCATGGTCTCACCTGAGAGAGAGAAGGTAGGTAATATACTGGTCATGGTCTCACCTGAGAGAGAGAAGGTAGGTAATATACTGGTCATGGTCTCACCTGAGAGAGAGAGAAGGTAGGTAATATACTGGTCATGGTCTCACCTGAGAGAGAGAAGGTAGGTAATATACTGGTCATGGTCTCACCTGAGAGAGAGAGAAGGTAGGTAATAAACTGGTCATGGTCTCACCTGAAGGAGAGGAGGTAGGTAATATACTGGTCATGGTCTCACCTGAGAGAGAGAGAAGGTAGGTAATATACTGGTCATGGTCTCACCTGAAGGAGAGAAGGTAGGGTAATATACGGGTCATGGTCTCACCTGAGAGAGAGAAGGTAGGTAATATACTGGTCATGGTCTCACCTGAGAGAGAGAGAAGGTAGGTAATAAACTGGTCATGGTCTCACCTGAAGGAGAGAAGGTAGGTAATATACTGGTCATGGTCTCACCTGAGAGAGAGAAGGTAGGTAATAAACTGGTCATGGTCTCACCTGAGAGAGAGAAGGTAGGTAATATACTGGTCATGGTCTCACCTGAAGGAGAGAAGGTAGGGTAATATACGGGTCATGGTCTCACCTGAGAGAGAGAAGGTAGGTAATATACTGGTCATGGTCTCACCTGAGAGAGAGAAGGTAGGTAATATACTGGTCATGGTCTCACCTGAGAGAGAGAAGGTAGGTAATATACTGGTCATGGTCTCACCTGAGAGAGAGAGAAGGTAGGTAATATACTGGTCATGGTCTCACCTGAGAGAGAGAAGGTAGGTAATATACTGGTCATGGTCTCACCTGAGAGAGAGAGAAGGTAGGTAATAAACTGGTCATGGTCTCACCTGAAGGAGAGAAGGTAGGTAATATACTGGTCATGGTCTCACCTGAGAGAGAGAGAAGGTAGGTAATATACTGGTCATGGTCTCACCTGAAGGAGAGAAGGTAGGGTAATATACGGGTCATGGTCTCACCTGAGAGAGAGAAGGTAGGTAATATACTGGTCATGGTCTCACCTGAGAGAGAGAAGGTAGGTAATATACTGGTCATGGTCTCACCTGAAGGAGAGAAGGTAGGTAATATACTGGTCATGGTCTCACCTGAGAGAGAGAGAAGGTAGGTAATATACTGGTCATGGTCTCACCTGAAGGAGAGAAGGTAGGTAATATACTGGTCATGGTCTCACCTGAGAGAGAGAGAAGGTAGGTAATATACTGGTCATGGTCTCACCTGAAGGAGAGAAGGTAGGTAATATACTGGTCATGGTCTCACCTGAAGGAGAGAGAAGGTAGGTAATATACTGGTCATGGTCTCACCTGAGAGAGAGAAGGT